>NC_142877.1:31873409-32024924 GCF_051225735.1 Oryctolagus cuniculus
CTCAAATATAAGCTTAAGGAACTCAATAGCAAGAAAACAAATAATCTGATGAAAAAATGAGAAAAAAACTTAAAAAACATATTTCACAGGAGAAGACATGCAATTGGAGAATAGATATATGAAAAATTGCCCAACACTACTAATCATCAGGAGAATTAAACCGCAATGAGATATTATCTCACATGTTCTAGAATGGTTATTATAAAAAAGATGAAAGATAAGTGTTGGTAAGGATGTGGAGAAAAGGAAATCCTGGCATACTGTGGTATTTAATATGCTATAACAATCTCATTTTTGAGTATATATCTAAAGGAAAGGACATTAAAGAGATATTTGCAACCAAATATCCATTGCAGTTTTATTTATAATAGGCAAGATACAGAAGCAACACAGGTATTTATCAACAGATAAGTGCTATAGGAATGTGGTGCTACAAAAATTTTGTGGAAAATGGATTTAAAAGACAAGCTTATGTCACTGCAAAAAAATTTAAAATCCTTGCATTTTTTTTCATAATTCTTTTGCAAATCCTTTGCATATACAAAATACAATAGAATTCAACCTTCATAAAGAAAGAAATCAGGACTGGTGCTGAGCTGTAGCCAGTTAAGCTGGTGCCAGTGATGCCAGCATCCCATATGGATGCTGCTTCATGTCTGCTGCTCCACTTCTGATCTAGCTCCTCGCTAATGGCCTGAGAAAAGCTACAGAAGATAGCTCAAATGTTTGGGCCCCTACCACCAACATGAGAGACCTGGATTCAGCTCCTGGCTCCTGGCTCTTAGCTTTGGGCTGGCTCAACTCTGACCATTGTGGCCATCTAGGGAGTAAATCAATGGATGGAAGATCTTTCTGTCTCTCCCTCTATCTCTTTGTAACTCAGAATTTCAAGTAAATTAAAAAAAAAAACTTTAAATAAATAAATTAAAAGAAGGAAATGACGCTATTTGTAACAACATCATGAACCTGTAGAACACTATTCTAAGTGAAATAAGCCAATGACATAAAGAAAATATGAAATGTCTTCATTTATATGCCTTTGTGGAATCTAGAATTTTCAAGCTCATAGTAGTAGAGAGTAGATCATGTTTAGCAGAGACTCTGGGAAACAGGGCAGTAGGAAAAGGGGAAATCTTGGTCTATGAGTCCAAATATTTCAGGTTAGTGTTCCATGGCACAGCGTGTATATATATATATATATATATACACACACACACACACACAGTGACTATAGTTAGCAATAATGCATTGTTAATAATAATGTAATTACTTAATGAGTAGATTTCAAATGTCCTCACACTATAGAAAATATAAATATGTGAAGAGATGGATATGTTAACTATCTTACTTAATCATTCTACTATGTATAGCTGTATATATAGCAACACGACATAGGACCCATAAAATTATATAATTATTTGTTAACTTTAAAAAATTTGCTGGGCTTTTGATGGGTATAGAATTGAACTAATAGAACATTTGGAAAAATTGACATCTTTACCATGAGTAGTAATAAAATCTAAGAATATTTATTTGTTTTTTATTTCTTTTATTGTATATTTAAATTTTCAGCATACTTCCCTCTGCAGGTTTTTGTTGCAATTGCAAATATCATTTTGTTGTCAATTTCTGTTTCCATCCATTCACTGCTAATATACAGAAATAAGATTGAATTTTGTGTATTGATTGTGTGTCTTTTAATATTGCTGCAGACTCTTATTAGTTATAGATGGGTTCTTCTAGGTTATTTCTAATATTCTGTGGAGATAATCATGTCATTTGTAAACAGGGACTGTTTTGTTTCTTCATTTCCTATCCGTATTCATTTATTTCTTTGTATTGCCTTAATTATATTATGTAGAGCATACAGTACTAGTAAGAGAGTAAATGAAGAAAGAGTACGTGTTTTGAGAGTGTGAGAACCTATTTCCTTCCTTTGTTATTGATCCAAGGTGGACAGCATTCAGTCTTCCACCATTACATGTGATATTAAATAGGGGTTATTTTAAATTTTTTTATCAAATTAATGTAATTACTCTCAATTCCTATCTTATTACAATTTTTATCATGAATGAGAGTTAGGTTTTGTGAAATACTTTTCCTGTGTCAGTTGATATAATCGTACTTGCTTTTCCCTTGTTAGCCTGTTCACATGTTGGACTACATCATCTTTAGAGTAAATGTTGAAACAGTGATGCATACTTAGAATAAATCTCATATAGTTGTGAAGTATACATCATTGTATATATTATAGAGTTCAATTTGCTAATATTTTGTTGAGGATTTTTGCATGCACTTTGTTCAGGAATGATATTGTTCCATAGATTTTTGTTTTACCTTCTTTTCATTATTGTTTTTGTCTGTCTTTCATATTAACCTGGGTAGTATTGACCTCATAAATGGCTTAGAAAATATTTTCTCCTTTTTAAATTGTCTGATGTGATTATAAAGTTGGTGCTAATACTTTAAATGGCAGCCTTCTACAGTTCAGCTACCTGGGCATGAAAATTTTATTCAGGAGATTTAAAATGGCAAATTAAATCCTCTTATTAGTTGCAATACTATTAAGATGGTCTATTTTGTTTTGGTTATGTTTTCTGTGCTTCAAGATTTTTGAGAAATTGACCAATTTCCTGTGAGTTGTCAAATTTATGAGTAAAGTTCCTTATAGTATTCTTTTATTATTCACTTAATATCTACAGCAACACTACAGAATCTGATGATATTACTTATTTCATCTTTGAAACTAGCAGGTTGTGTCTTTTCTCATTATATTTTTGCAATCTTGCTAGAGTTTTGACAATTTGATGATGGATTTTTAATAGCCATTTTATTTCATTTTTCTAGTTTTCTTATTTTCAAATTTATTAATTTCTGATTTCACTACTTTCTTATTTATACTTGGCTTAGGTATTTTTATATCTCCTTCCTCTAGTTTCTAAATGTCAAACCTTAAATTAATTACTTGAGAACTTTTCTCTTTATTTATATAAGCATTTAGTGCTATAAATTTGCCTCACAGCACTGCATTAACACCAGTCCACATTTTATATGTTTTATTTTCATATTAACTGAGTTAGATGCATTTTAAATTCCCTTTGAGACTATTTCTCTGACTTATGGATTATTTAGATATATTTATTTAATTATAATTATTTATAGATTTTTCAAGTTGTTTTCCTATTATATCTGGTTCTTCCAAAACATTGTCTGCATTATTTCAATTTCTTTTACATTTGTTGAGGTATAAGTTATGGTCCAGAATGTGGACTATCATAGAGAATATTCTGCCTGATGTTGTTGGGTATGATATTTTTATATATCAATTGTATCCTGTGAGTTGATTATATTGTTCATTTCTTCTATATTTTCTCTGATATTTTGCCTCGCTGTCCTACCACTTGATGAAAGTAAGACTGTTGAAGTCCCAAACTATAATTTTACATTTGTCTATTCAGCTCAACCAGTTTTTGATCCATGTATTTTCAAAATGTTATTTGACAGGTTAATAGTTAGATTTGTTTTTTCTTCTTGATGAATTTGATCCTCTTATCACTATACACTTCTTTCTTCATTTCAAAGATTGCTTTTCTCAAAGTTTATTTTAACTAATATTAATGTAGCCATCACTCCTTTTAAAAATTACTGAATTAGTATTTTTTCCATTCTTTTACTTTCAATCTACCAGTGTAGTTGTTTCAAAGTGAGTTTCATGTGTCTATAGCTGGATGTTTTTAAATCCATTCTGCCAATCTCTTTTAATTGACATTTAGATTATTTATATTTATGGTGATTATTGACACATTAAGGCTTAAGCCTGTCATTTTATTATTTATTTTCTGTTTATTTCTTCGGTTTTGTTTCTCTACTTCTTTATTTTTTCTCCTTCTTGTGGATTATGTAAGCATAATTACAATTTGTTTTATTTATGGTTATTTTCTAGTTTGAAATCTTTTCATATAGCTTTCTGGGTGATTGCTCTGGGAAGTACCATATAAGTATGATAAGACTTATCATAGTCTGCTGGTATCAACATTTCACCACTTCAAGTGAAGTATGGAAACCTTTCTTGCATTTAGTTCCCATTAAAACACCCCGTGAATTTGTGTATTATTACCTTTAGTATAAAATAGTAAGACATATTGTGATCCAATCATTAAATATGATTTGTCAAACAAATGAGCAGAGACACAGTATACTGTATGCGCCCAAGTCTCTATTCATTTTATTATTCTTTGTTCTTGAAAAGCTTCCATTAAAGATATTCTTACTAGTGAAAAGTTTCTTTTTTTTTTTTTTTTGACAGGCAGAGTGGACAGTGAGAGAGAGAGACAGAGAGAAAGGTCTTCCTTTTGCCGTTGGTTCACCCTCCAATGGCCGCCGCTGGAGGCACGCTTCGGCCAGCACACCGCGCTGATCTGAAGTCAGGAGGCAGGTGCCCTTCCAGGTCTTCCATGCGGGTGCAGGGTCCAAGCACTTGGGCCACCCTCCACTGCACTCCCAGGCCACAGCAGAGAGCTGGCCTGAAAGAGGGGCAACCGGGACAGAATCCGGCGCCCCGACCGGGACTAGAACTCGGTGTGCCAGCGCCGCAAGGCGGAGGATTAGCCTAGTGAGCCGCAGCGCCAGCCTGAAAAGTTTTTATTTTATTTTTCCTTCACCTTAGAATGTTTTGTTTTTCCTTTATTTCTGAAGAGCAATTTTACTGGTCATGAAATGATTGACAGTTCATTCTTTTCTGATCTTGAAAAGTGTTACATCACTTCCTCCTGACCATCTTCTGCTGCTTCTCCCAGGCCATTTGCAGGGAGCTGGATCAGAAGTGGAGCAGCCAGGACATGAACTGGCGTCCGTATGGGATGCGGGCATTGCAGAAGGCAGCTTTACCTACTGTGCCACAATGCCAGCCCCTCCAGTCCCCATCACCTGGTGCCTGAGAGTGCGATGGAGAGTTAAGTCCATTTTCCTCTCTCTGGAGACAAAGAAATTTCCGGGTCAGGTACTTGTTGTGAGATTCCCTTTGCTGGTGCCATCTGGTTTCCACCTTGTCTCTTCTTGAGGTGGAGATCAGACCCATGGGGCAGAGGCTCTCTGGTTCGACCACTCACACTGCCATTGCTCTTATTGATTGTCTCTTGGTGAAAGTGGGGTGTCTTTGGATGAAGTGGTTTCCTAGACTGCCTCTTACTATGTTAGAATGCACTTGTTGGTATCACCTAATCACCTGATGTTACTCTCTGTTGAAATGGAGTCTCAGGCCCAGTGGAGGAACGGGCATATTTGGGCTAGGCCACGTGTTGTCAACAGATTTCCCCATTTATTGGTCTTAGCAGGAGTGCTGGGCTCACATTGTTTTGTTTGGGGAACTCTTGCTCAGCTTGCTGAAGCAGTGAACCCACTTGACCTACGTTCTGTCGCTAAGTTGGAGGTTGGAATACACTAGGTCCTGTCTCCTTCTGATGAGGGAGTGGTTGCCATAAATGGCTCTCTCACTTTGTTCCTCCTTCGGGGACTGGTTCATCCCTCTTTTCACACTTCAGAGAAGAATCGTTCATATCCCTGTTTTATGTTGCTACAGAGATGTTAGGGAATATACTGTGCAAAGCACAATTAAATTCAGATCCGGCTAAAAAGCCTATGAGAGCATTTCAGGCATGGGAAGCCAAGAATGACCTAAATGAAAGATCTCTGTGAGTGAGATCCCAGTGGAAAGAATGGGCCATCAAAAAAGGAGGTGCCTTTCTCTGAAGGGAGGAGAGAACTTCCACTTTGATTATGGCCCTGTCTAAATAATGACAGAGTTTGTGGACTCAAGAGGCTTCCATACCTTGGCAGCTCATGACAAGAGCCTCGGGTGATCACTGACATCATAAATAAGAGTGTCAATTGTTAAATCAACAACAGAAGTCACTGTGCACATACTCCCCATGTAGGATCTCTGTTCTTAATGTGTTGAACTATGACAATTAATGGTAAAACTAGTCCTCAAACAGTACTTTATACTTTGTGTGTCTTTGTGGGTGCAAATGTTAAAATCTTTCCTTAGTGTAGAGTTGATCTTCGTATATGAAGATAATTGAAAATGAATCTTAATGAAGAATGAAATGGGAGAGGGAGTAGGAGGTGGGACGATTTGCAGGTGGGAGGGCAGGTATGGGGGAAGAACCGCTATAATCCAAAAGTTGTACTTGGGAAATTTATATTTATTAAATAAAAGCTTTCTATATAAGAAAAACACAGATAATAAGTTATGGAATCAAGATTGAAATCCGGGTATTGTGCTGTTCTATGGTTTGCCCAAAAACGAACGCCGAAAGAAAACCTTCTAATTAGTCATTTACCAATTGTGGATTCTTTAAGACCAGAAGGGGCATATAGATTTAAACTTCCTGTTAGGACTATGTTTCTAGAAACTGAAACAGTATTACCACCTAAATCAGTGTGCATAATTTGGGCCATGGAAATAGAAGGCAATCACCATGTAAAATAATCTGAGACAGGGATTGGTAAACTTTAATCCTTACAAAGAAAACAAATTTGTTAGTCTGACAACTTAATGGACACTTAAGTTAACCTGACCCTGAACGTTGATCAAGGCAGTGATTTTCATTTTAGGGTAGATTTTTCCATATAAATGATTCAAACTGGATTATCTTTTAATAAGGGATTTGAAAATAAAAGGAAAGCTGATGTACATTTTATCACTATATAACAAATACACATTTTAAAATCTTTCTGTTCTGATTCCATAAAAGAGGAGCACTTAGTGCTGATCACTGAAAATGTGATTCTGGTATACCAAAGGGAACGTGGTCAATAATCACCAAGGAAATTCATGTTTTATTTCAATCAAAAAATATCTTTTAACATTGCCTTTTATACAATTACAAGGTATGAAATCCAGTCCACAAGATTTTATAAAATAGTGGTTGTATGTCTAAGAAATACATAGTTTAAATTTAGTTTCATTAGCAGTTTCACAGATGTGATTCCTTTAACAAGGAGTTTTCAGGTATTCACATATAATTATATGTAATAATTCAACAGCAAATGTCTTCTTCGATTTTGAAATTGTTTAAACTTGTGAGAAAATGAGCTAATTTTTTATTTTGGTGGATTTTAATCATACTGTCAATGTTGATTATATGTCAAATATTTAACAGTTGTTTTATCACCTTTATTGGATTCATTAATTTTACTTTTTTGTCATTAACTCTCTAGTGCCTCTGTCCTTTCTTATTTTATTTACATTTCTTTTTTTTTAAGATTTATTTTATTTATTTGAAAGCCAGAGTTACACAGATAGAGAAGGAGAGAGAGAGAGAGAGAGAGAGAGAGGTCTTCCATTCATTGGTTCACAATCTAGATGGCCACAATGGCTGGAGCTGCACCAATCTGAAGCCAGGAGCTTCTTTCGGGTCTCCCACGTGGGTGCAGGGGCCCAAGGACTTGGGCCCTCTTCTCCTGGTTTCCCGGGCCATAGCAGAGAGCTGGATCAAAATTGGAGCAGCTGGGTCTCGAACCAACGCCCATATGGGTTGTGGGCACTGCAGAGGGCGGCTTAACTTGCTGTGCCACAGCGCTGGCCCCTCATTTACATTTCAAAAGAACAATCGTAATGACTTAAAATAAGTGAGAAATTTAATCATGTGATTCTTTACAATTAACTGAATAAGAATCCAAACTTTTGGTGACTAGTCTAAAATGGGGGATTTAGAACAGATCTTCAAACTTTAGACTTCCCATGGAGCTGCTTGCTCTTTGCTCAACAAATATTTACTGTGTTCCTTCCATGTGTAAAACACTTGGAGGAGGGGGAAACAGTCAAAGGTGAATGAATGAAAGTTTAATCTTGCAACCTGGTTAAGGAGAAGGACTGATAAAATACATTAGCCAACAAACATGATATAGTGAGGTATGCATTAAGTCCCATAGGAAAGATGCAAATAAAATGCTAGCAGTCTTGAGAAGCAAAAGCAGCTTATGGGACCAGAGCAAAATTTTGTGAAGTAGGAGATACTAGAATTAAGATTGAAATGATAACCTTGATTTTATGAAGCAGTGATTATGACAGATGCATTTCAGGCCAAAGTAGTTGTAGCTGACAGGCCAAGGCAGAGGGGAGGGAGTACATAAGGTGTGCATGGGAAAGAAAGTGCCAGCAGTACAGCCTGGAAATTTGGCTACAAAGAGGTGATAATAGGGAATCAAGTGGAAAAGTGTAAGTAAAGGCTTTGAACTTTTGTTGTCAGTCAATGGAGAACCACTGAAGTACATGATCACAAAACTAAGATGTCTCAAATGCTATGGAACAATGATTTGCTAAGAGAATCTCAGAGACAATGGGGGGCTGGAGAGATTAGTGACAAGAGACCAGCCATATGTCTATGACCAATGGTGATGACATTGAAGACAAGGCATAAAGAGCGAATATAGGAAGCAACACAAAGGAAGCATAAATAGAGCTTGGTAGACTATTTGTTCTCTCTGTGTGTGTGTGTGTGTGTGTGTATTGGAGCTAGGTAGGGGAAGGAAGGCATAACAAGGAAGAATCATAACATTTTTCACAGAATAAGAGTCCCTGGTGTGAGCTGGTTGTGATGGAAGGTAAGTTGGTGACTTAGACTTTAGTTGTGTTGAAGAATTAAATATATAGACTGGCTGTAGGGGAGACTAAGTCTGATTAGAACTAGAGCTTTAGTTACCTCGGGTCTTAGAGCTCAAATTGCACAGATGATTTATTCAATTAAAACATCATTTAATTAGGGCCCCGAGTATATTAGGGTACTTCAGAAAGTTCTTGGAAAAGGCATTTCAGAAAATACTGTGCACTGCCGGCGCCGCAGCAGCTCACTAGGCTAATCCTCCGCCTTGCGGCGCCGGCACACTGGGTTCTAGTCCCGGTCGGGGTGCCGGATTCTGTCCCCGTTGTCCCTCTTCCAGGCCAGCTCTCTGCTGTGGCCAGGGAGTGCAGTGGAGGATGGCCCAAGTCCTTGGGCCCTGCACCCCATGGGAGACCAGGATAAGTACCTGGCTCCTGGCTCCTGCCATCGGATCAGTGTGGTGCGCCAGCCACAGCGTGCTGGCCGCGGCGGCCATTGGAGGGTGAACCAACGGCAGAGGAAGACCTTTCTCTCTGTCTCTCTCTCTCTCACTTCCACTCTGCCTGTCAAAAGAAAAAAAAAAGAAAAAAGAAAATACTGTACATAGAGGGCAGTGCTGCAGAGCAGCAGGTTAAACTGCTGCCTACAACATCAGCATCACATATGGGAGCACCAATTCGGTTCCCAGCTGCTCTTGTTCTGATTCATCCCCCCATCGAAGCATCTAAGAAGGCAATGAAAGATGGCCCAACCATTGGACCCTTGCCACCCATGTTGGAGACCCAGATGGAGTTCCTGGCTCCTGGCTCCAGCCTGGCCCAGCACCTACCTTTTGTGGCCATTTGGGGAATAAACCAGTGGCTGGAAGATCTCCTTCTCTCTGTCTCTCTTTCTGTCTGTGTCACTCTGCATTTCAAGCAAATAAAACAAATCTTCAAATAAAAAAACTATGCATGGATTTCAAAATACTTTACACCAAAACAAATTTACCTTTTAATTCCATTAAACTTTTAGAAGTATTCTTTTGTTTCAGAGTCTGCATATGAAGAGGACATTAACACTGAATTACAATTTAGAGGCCAAGACCTACACATTACATTAAACCAATGGCAAGAATGAAGCCCAGAATTACAAATACTGTATTAAGGCATCAGTGGGAACAAAAAAGCTTTGTATCTTCATTCCTGCTATGTATAACAGATAGACTTCTATTCTCCAGTGAAAATCTAGCATTTTTCTTCATGATTTCTTCATGATTCTTATTTAAACCTGTTTTTTTTTTTTTCACTTGTTTCCATCCACCTTCTTTTCATTTACTCACTTAGAAAAGTACCAACAACATGAATTCTAATCCAGGACAATCTTGATACTAATAATATTTGCACAATCTTCTCTTACACTAATAGAAACTTCAATGCAATATTTAGTAAAATATAATTGGCATACAAAACATATATAATATTTTAATGTTAGAAGATGAATTGTTTTTAAAATGACAGATGGGGACAACTTTTCAACACAACTTCCTACAATTTACACAGATAAATGAAAATTGGTTAGAACTTTGAGAAGTGTCTTACAAAAACAGATTTTTCTGGCAATCTCAGGTAAATATTGATACACAAACTTTTTAAAGTACTTGTCAATTTGGCCCCAAATGGATAAAATCCTTTTTCTTTTCTAGAATTTCTAATGCATCCATCTAGCACACCCTGTGTCATTTCCTGTTTTCTTCTCATTATATCAGGTTTCCATTTTGTGATCTGTGTACCCATGATTGTTTAAAAAAGGAGCCTAAACTTCCAGCCCATAAACATCAGTTCCTCTGTCTTTTGAATTTATTTAAATGGCTGATACTTGAGCCCAGGGGATTGTTTATAATAACACCATGGAGTCAAGAGTACTCATTACCCCCACTCCAAGCTGTCCATAGGTCAACAGCATGAGGCAAGACCCTTCATGCTTTATTACTTCACATTCAAATCTTCTTTCTCAATCCTGAATGAAGTATCCTAACTTTATACTTTCGGTCCTCACTCATCCACTTTGTTGATTAATCAAATGCAAGGAGTGTTTCTATTCTCATCAAAAACCTATTTCCTTTTTCCTCCAGCTCCCTATTTTTGTTCATTTACATGCTCTTTGTCATCATGGGAGTCAAAAATTGGCACCGATTTACTTTTAGTTGAGCCTGAAAGTCTTTGTTTTCCCATTATAAAGAGAGATTTCTCAATTGTCCAAGTCTTTAACAGTCATAAAATTTTCTAAAACACCTTGGATGGAACCATTTTTACTGTACTAAAAAGGTAGTATTGTGTTTTTTAAGTAGATTTAAAAGCAAACTAATAGTCTCTGCATCAACTGACATCCTGATGACCCCTGCATGTGCTAGATGATTATATTATTTAAACTTTAAAAATCACATTAAACTGTGTCTATCTTACACAATTTATCATCAAGAAAAGGTACCCCCCAAGCCATTTATTTATTTATTAAATTTATTTATTTATTTGAAAGGCAGAGTTACACAGGATGGAGGAGGAGAGAAAGGGGGGGAAGGGGGAGAAAGAGAGAGAGAGAATGAGAGAGAGACACTGATTTTCCATCCCCTGGTTCAGTCCCTAAATGGCTGCAGCAGCCAGGGCTGGTCGGTCAATGCCAGGAGACACATTCGGATCTCCCACATGGGTGACAGGGCCCAAATACTCAGACCATCTTCCACTGCTTTCCAAGGATCATTAGTAGGGAGCTGGATCTGTAGAGGAGCAGCTGAAACTAAAACTATTGCTCACGTGGTATGCCACTGTCAGAGGCAGTGGTTTAACTCACTGTGCATTTTTAATGGACTTTTTTACTGTCACTGGCAGAAAAAGTATGTCTATCATAGTTCATTTGGGATTGAAGATATCTATTTTAAATCTTATCTGTTCCAATTCGAAGATTTCCTGAATTACAGAAGTCTTATGTTAAAAATATTAAAAGATTACAGAATAGATGCTGTGTTCTGGCTTATCAGTGGCATGCTTTGCCTTTGAAGATGAAGTCCATGCCTTTGAAGATGAAATGCGTGGAGATTTTCTTAACAGTTACAAAGCATCCAGTCCTTCACAAATGCCCTTCCACCTACAGGCTTGCCATGCCCTATCAGTAGTTCTGGCCATGAAGGATATATCAGTTAACCAGATAGCATGACCTTGTACTCTTAGGGTTTTTCCTAATTCCTGCTTCCTTGCCAGGGATGTGCTAATTTTTTATTCTCCAACTCAATGTCTCATGTAGGAACAAGACTGATTGCTTTTCAGAGATTAAGGTTAAGGAGGGATCAGGTCTCAGTATTCACCCATGAAGAGTTGACTTAGGGTAGGCCAAGTGGAAAGCCAACTCCCAATATGTTACTTAGAAGGGTTGGGTCCTTGTTCTCCTGTCTCATTTATGAGTCAAAATAAATAATAAAAAGTGGTTTCTATCTCACTCAACTCACAAACATCACCAGCCGGGTGAATGGTAACCTAGAGATGGAGTCAATGTCACTGAGAATACATAGCCCCCAGTGTATCATCAGTGGTTACTGCAAGAAAGCTTGACATGGCTAATTCAAAGAATTATAGCTACCTTTGTTCAGCCCTTGAGATGCATCTGTACATGTACTTGCCAACTATAGGCAGGGCTTACCTGTCTGCACACCCTGCTGCTTCTTGCTCTCCTGCCACCACTTCTAAGTACTTTTCCTCTTTTTAACTCCATTATCCAAAAGGTACCAGGATCATGATAGGTTCTTTAAAGATACTTGTTGAACAAATAAACGCATGAATGCACAAGTTTGTAGAGATGCCTCAACTACTTCTAGACTGGTTGATTTCCTTTTGAAATGTTGCTGATGCACAAAAGTGGTAAAGACAGGGACCAAGGCCAATGAGCCAAACCCTCATCATGTGTTTACTTTTGCTCCATGCCTCAGACTGTATACGTTATTTTGAAGGTGTAGCCAATCTCATACATTCAAATGATTCTTATCTTAAGCATGTAACAATTGGGCTTTGAAAGATATTTTTACTGTGAGCTAACAAGGAATACAAAGAGATTAGAGAGATCATATTTTGTGTTTTTGCCTCTAATACCTAGTAAAGACATTAGCTTTCTATTAATTTTTTTTTTTTAATTAGAAGAACTCATGAAACAGAATCCAAGGAACTACTTTTTCCTAAATTGAGGTAATTACTGGGCAACATTTTTGGTTATTTAAATTTAGTTCTGACTATATTGCTTAAAAAAGAGAAGCAAGTATGATAGCTTCCATTACTTCAGAACACTTTTCTTTATCAGATGTTAATTGGCAAGTTTAGGAAGGAAGAGGCCCACAGCATTCAAGAGTATATTTGCTACTGTTCTGAGTCTTACACGGAACTTGTCTGTTAAAGAATGCTTTATATTCTTCTGTTTTGACCTCAGGTTTGATATAAACAAAATTGTTGCTGCTACTTACTAAGGTCAGGAGCTTTTGGAGGCTCAATCCTGAACCTTTGCTTGAACACTTGTATGTATCTTGCTTATTTTTTTAAAGATTTATTTTATTTATTTGACAGAGTTACAGAGAGAGGTAGACAGAGAGAGAGAGAGAGAGAGAAAGAGAAGTCTTCCATCACTTTCCAAATGGCTGCAAAGGCTGGAGTTGAGCCCATCTGATCTGAAGCCAGGAGCTTCTTCCAGGTCTCCCATGTGGTTGCAGGGGCCCAAGCACTTGGCTGATCTTCCACTGCTTTCCCAGGCCACAGCAAAGAGTTGGATTGGAGGTGGAGCAGCTGGGACTAGAACCAGTGCCCATATGGGATGCTGGTGCTGCAGGCTGGAGCTTTAACCCTCTGCGCCACAGTGCTGGCCCCAGCTTGCCTATTTGTAGTCTCTCACTGCCTAACCCCTTTGGATACATACTCACTAAGAGTGAACCCTGGTTCTTGCAAATCTGTGTGAGAAGAGTAAGAAAAAAGAGCTTATTTAAGCAAATTAAAATTTACTTATCTTTATCCCCATTGGTATTCGTTGTTTGTAATCTTTGCAAATGCTAGGGAACCATGGCTGTGTGTGCGCTGTATTTTGGAAGAGAGCTGATTTCATTTAGTAGAAAGATTTACCGCTAGAAAGTCTTTCACATTAGTCTGACGATGGCTGAATTTACCTGTGTAAAAACGTGCAAATCAAATTCCCCTAGGTTTCCCAGGGGAATGACCAAGAAGGCCCACCACAGGAGTTCATAAATGAATATTAATAGCTTCAACCTTTCTTTCTTTCTTTTTGTTTTTTTTTTCAGAGTTGGAAGAAACATTAGCCATCTACTTGGTTCTTATAAGTTGCTAAATTGCACTCTGTTAGGAACAAAACTACTTTTAAGCTCTGTGTCAGTAACGTTTAATGCACCCTGGAAACTGCTACTTACTGTGCAGAAGTCCCAGTTGACCCAAGAAATATGCTGGATTTTATGTCACATAAGTAATAATTAATGTTTGAATAATTATAATTTTAATATAATCTACCCAAAGTTAATAAGTGATATACTTGAAGATAACTTACAAGCAGTACATGGAGGCCTTGATGGCTTATATATGTAAAATATTATTGATATGTATTATTTATAAACTTTAAGCACCAAAACAAACTCATAAGTGTAGTATAAAGAAAAATGTGTATGTACAAGAGGTCTTCAAAAAGAAAATGGACAATGGCTATAAGCAGAGTGTTTTGCTTTTTACTTATTAAACTTCTTATTTGGTGAAGTATTAAGGTTTTAACTATAATGTAACTTTAAAATATGTTACCTCAAAAACTAAAAAAAAGATAAATTAAAGGAGAAGGGAAGGAGTGAAGAGGAAGGGAATATTATGTTCTCTCTCTCTCTTTTTTTTTTTTTTTTTTTTTTTGACAGGCAGAGTGGACAGTGAGAGAGAGAGAGAGAGAAAGGTCTTCCTTTACCGTTGGTTCACCCTCCAATGACCGCTGTGGTCGGTGTGCTGCGGCTGGCGCACCACGCTGATCCGAAGCCAGGAGCCAGATGCTTCTCCTGGTCTCCCATGCGGGTACAGGGCCCAAGGATTTGGGCCATCCTCCACTGCACTCCCGGGTCATAGCAGAGAGCTGGACTGAAAGAGGGGCAAGCAGGACTGAATCCGGTGCCCAACTGGGACTAGAACCCAGGGTGCTGGTGCTGCAGATGGAGGTTTAGCCTATTGAGCTGCGGTGCTGGCTGGGAATATTATGTTCTTAGAATTTTATTTCTATGTCACATTGAATCTGTTAAAATAATTAAAAATTAAAATTAAAAAAATTAAAGATGATGGAAATGTGTACTGTGACAGATCTATGCTTGAGTTTCAACTATTTTTTGCACCAAAATAAACTTTACTGTTTTTCTAAGATTTACTTAAGTATTTGAAAGGCAGTATTAAAAGAGATATCTTCCATCTGTTTGCTCACTTTCCATAAAGGCAGGGGTCTGGAATTCTATCGATGTTACCCACGTGACAGGGACCAAAGCATATTCACTGTTATCCACTGCCTTCCCAGACACATTAGTAGGGAGCTGAATCAGAAACAGAGCAGCTGAGAATTGAACCAGCACTCATGTGGAATGCTAGTATTGCAGGTGGCGGATTAACCTGCTGTGCCACGTTGGCTCCCAAAATACTCTTCTAATTCCATTGCAGATGAACTTTTGACATACCCTTGTTCTCATATTTATGTGTATGTGTGTGCTATGTATATATATATATACATATACACATGCATGCCCACATACATACATACATATATGTTTGAGAGTGTGTGTATGAGACAGAAAGAATTTGGAAAGCATAAATTATAAACATAAATTCATAACTGCTAAAAACTGTCTGATGGTAAACTGCTTTTGATAATGAACACAATCTTGGGAACCAGATTCATCTTTTAATATATGCATGGAATCTGATTTCTTTGAGTGTTTCCTTCAAAGAATCTGAGTGTATATTTCCATCCACTGTTTGTATTTTCTTCTCACATTTAAGGAAACTTTAAAGAAGGAGGATATGTTGACTATGCAAAAATACCCATTTGTCCTAAAGCTGTATTTAGCAGAGCTTAGATGATAGTTATGCAGCAAATAAAGAATGAAAATACTACACAAAAAAATTGGCACATTAAAAAGAGTCGTATTCCTACGAAAATGCCTATTGAATAAACAGGTAATTATTACAATTATTTGTATCTGAGCTTCTTTCCTATGAGGATTCTATTAGGGATCATTATCTTTTTTTTTTTTTTTTTTTTTTTTTTTTTTTTTTTTTTTTTTTTTTTTTTTACTTCAAGGAAGTCTCCATTGTTCTGTTGTACAATTGAATTGCTCAAATTCCAATTAGATTTCCTCTTGAAATTTCTGGTGATTATGCTTCTCTCCCAAGTTAATGCATATCAAAACTCCAGACACATTCATAGCTTAATTGTTGCCTTTTAAATTAAGCATTAAATTGTGCACAAACTCCTGTCTAGTGAGTGAAGCTTATTCATTCATCTAGACATGCTGCTACATATCCTTCCGCAAATAAATGCAACCACCTGCCAAGGTAGCCCATTTAATTGTTTCCTCAAAACCTTTCACCTAAAGATATGCTTTAGAGAACATTTTAGCTTATCTGAATGATACTCTGAAATCTAACACGACTAGTGGAAATAAACCTTAAATTGTGATTATATTGGAGAACTATTGATGAATGATTGATATAAAGTAAACTCTCTGGACATTAATGAAAATGATATCAGGGATAATTCATTCTCACATACAGGTCCTACTTATTTTGTTTAATAAATTTTATTATAAGGTAGTTATTTACCAAATATATTGGTATTTTGGGGGCTGGCGCTGTGGCATGGTGGGTAAAGCCACCACTTGCAGTGCTAGCATCCTATATGGGTGCCAGTTTGGGTCCTGGCTGCTCCACTTCTGATCCAACTCTCTGTTATGGCCTGGGAAAGCCGTAGAAGATGGCCCATGTCCTTGGGCCCCTGCACCCACATGGGAGACCTGGAAGAGGCTCCAGGTTCCTGGCTTTGGACCCAGCTCTGGCTGTTGCGGCCATTTCAGGAGTCAACCAGCAGATGGAAGACCTCTCTCTCTCCTTCTGGCTCTGTAACTCTGCTCTTTAAATAAATAAATAAATAAATCTTTAAATATATATATATAGGTATTTTTGTCAACATTTCTTGTTTTCAATTTAATTATGAGGACAGTATTGTATTCAAACCATTCTACAAGATCAGCTAACATTCATACTGTTTATGTATCAGATAGGAAGACAAACACAATAACAGCAAAGGGTTTTCTGTCCAAGAAAAGTCACAGCCAGATTGGTGACTTGGGTCACTCAACAAATGTTCATAAAGTCTGGAGAACTGTACAAGAAATGAGAGGTGATAAAAAAATTAATGAGAGTCTGTGCTGTAAAATTACAAATGATGGTCTAGGATATCTCACATTGATTTTAAAAATCAATCACTGTGCAGATGGCTATTAGGGAATAATATGGGAAACAGACACATCAAGGGTGTTTAAAAGCAATAATAATGGCAGTCATTAGTTGAACAACAAAAATCAAAACTGCATCCTGATTGATCTCTGCTAATCCTGACCAAAAATATTGTTACTTTCTATATTTCACAAATGAAAAGAGTGAAGTGTAAGAGATTTGGTGAACAGAAAGTGAGCAAGTTAAGAATCGGACTCTCTTGATCTTAACCCCAACACCAATACACACACACATACACCTCTCATCAACACTTTGAAATTTTTATATAATATGTATGTATATAGAGCATGTAATAAAAGTATTTGTAATAGTTTACACATTTAATTAAATAACATTTATGATTGTATATTCAACTAAATATTTCAAACAAATCAGACATGTAGTTGAAAGAACAAAAAGTAGATCTAATTGGGTTGGTATTGCTATTAAACTTGGAAGTAGTAAGAGAAAAACTTCTGCACCTGCTTTATGTTTGATCAGCCTTCAACATCAACGTTTCTGAGCATGATAGGAAGATCATTGATAATGGCTTAAACAATACACAATTAGAAAGCATAATTTTATCAAGTATACAATGGGACATAACACCAAATGAATGGCACAGCCATGGAAGAGCAATGAACACTTGGATTTGCTCACAGTTGCAGGGTTGAGTCACCTCTTTGTATGTGTGTGGGAAATATGCAAGGGTAAAATGTTCTACTGAAAATTTGATTTTAAAAGAAAATATTTAAATTGATTCTCAGGGATTCTTTTGAAGAGCCATGCAGTTGACAGGCACAGGTAATATGTGAAGCAAGGAAGACACATTGATTATATAAAAAATAAATAAATTTTATACCTGACTTCTAGTGAATCCCTCACTTTCAATCAAATTCCGTTTGATCTTTCTTTAATATTGAAGGAAACAGCTTAATGTGGAAATAAGCATGGAGACATGATTAGATGTCCGTTGCAACTTGAATGAACCTGTTCTTTCAGGGCCAGAATACTGTATCTTTTATTAATGAGTCTAAAATACCGTGCTTTTGAATGGGCATTTGGCTTAGCAATTAAGACACTGGTTAAGACATGGTGTCCCACACTGGAAAGCCTGTGTGTGGTATGTGGCTTTGTCTCCTGATTCCAGTTTTCTGCTAATGCAAACCCTGTTAGGTAGTAATGATGGCTCAAATCTTTGGGATCCTAAAACCCAGGTGGGAGACCTGGATTGAGTTCCTGGCTCCTGGCTTCAGGCAGACCAGTCCTTGGCTGTTGTGGGCATTTGGGGAGTGAACTAGCAGATAAGCGCACATTTTTGGCATAGTTGTAGGGAAAATGTTACCCTAATACACTGTTGATGAGAATGCAAATTAGTACAACCTTAATGGAAAACAGTATGGAGGTTCCTCAAAACTAAGAGTGGATCCATCATTTGACCTAGCTATCCTACATCTGGGAATATATCCAAAGAAAGTAAAGCCAGCATATGAAAGAGATATCTGACTTCCAAATTTATAGTAGCCCAATTCACAATAGCAGAAACATGGAGTCAACAAAGATGCCTGTCAGCTGAACACTGGATAAAGAAAATGTAGGATCCGGCACTGTGGCCTAATAGGTAAAGCCACCACCTATGGAGCCAGCATCCCATATAGGTGCTGGTTCACATCCTGGCTGCTCTACTTTTGATGCAGTTCTTTGCTAATGCACCTGGGAAAGCAGTGGAAGATTGCCCAAGTTTTTGGGCCCCTGCATCCAAGTGGGAGACCCGGAAGACACTCCTGGCTCCTGGCTTCATATAGGTCTAGCACCGGTCATTGCAGCAATTTGGGGAGTGGGACAGTGGATGGAAGATCTGTCTCTCTCTTTCTCTCTCTCTCTCATTCTGCCTTTCAAATAAATAAATAAACCTTAAAAAAAGGAAAATGTGTTATATATACTTAATGGAATACTACTTAGTCATAAACAACTGGAATCTTGAAATTTGCAACAAAATAGATGGAACTGGAAATCCTATGAATGTAAAATAAGCCCAGACACAGATAGATAAATATCACATCTTTTTAATTATATTTGGAAGAGAGAGAGAATATAAAAATGCTGTGAACACCCAGGCACTGCTCAGCTTTGAGGAGAGGAGGTTAGGAAGTAGATGTTTACACCAACAGAAGTGACTGTTACCCCCTTTCTGTTAACAAGAGGAGATCTACTCACTCCACCCTAGAGTGCTGACCAGAGCTCCCTGCACACAGCCACCACACCACTCTTGGTATTCACTGAAAGTGCCAACATTCCACTAGGCCACAGAGGCATAGCTCAAAGATATAAGTCTTCAGAGGAAAAAAAAAACAACAATTAACTTCACAACTCCTTAAAAATAAATGCAAAAATAAAAAAAAAAAAACAGAATAAGGAAGACACCATGACCCCTCTAAAGGAATATAACAACATTTCAATATTAGAACATGAAGATGAAGAGATTGATGAAATGCCAGAAATGGAATTCAAAATATTAATCATAGGGTTACTCAAAAACAATCAGAAGCAAATCCACAAACTAAGGAAAACCATACATAACATGAATGAAAAATTTCCCATGAAATTGAGAATTTAAAGAGAAATCAAAATGAAGTAATAGAAATAAAGAATTCAATAGATCAAATAAAAAATGTGGTGGAAAGACTTGATGAGGCAGAAGAAAGAATATCCAAGCTAGAAGATGATTCTTGGAAATCTTTTTTTTTACTTTTATTTAATGAATGTAAATTTCCAAAGTACGATTTATGGATTACAATGGCTTCCCCCCCATACCGTCCCTCCCACCCACTACCCTCCCCTTTCCCACTCCCTCTCCCCTTCCATTCACATCAAGATTCATTTTCGATTATCTTAATATACAGAAGATCAGCTTAGTATACATTAAGTAAGGATTTCAACAGTTTGCTCCCACACAGAAACATAAAGTGAAAAATAATAGATGATTTTTTTTAAATGATGATGAAATCAGATCAGACCTATTGTCATGTTTAATCCCAGTGAGAGTCAAGTTGGGAGTTGATAATTTCTTTTTTTTTTTTTTTTTTTTTTTTTTTTTTTTTTTTTTTTTTTACAGAGGATCAGTTTAGTATACATTAAGTAAAGATTTCAACAGTTTGCACCCCCATAGAAACACAAAGTGAAATATATTGTTTGAGTACTCGTTACAGCATTAAATCTCAATGTACAGCACACTAAGGACGGAGATCCTACATGAGGAGTAAGTGCACAGTGACTCCTGTTGTTGACTTTACCAATTGACACTCCTGTCTATGGCATCAGTAGTCTCCCTATGCTCCAGTCATGAGTTTCCAAGGCTATGGAAGCCCTCTGAGTTCTCCGATTCTTACCTTGTTTAGACAAGGTCATAGTCAAAGTGGAGGTTCTCTCCTCCCTTCAGAGAAAGGTACCTCCTTCTTTGATGACCCGTTCTTTCCACTGGGATCTCACTCGCAGAGATCTTTTGCCAGAGTGTCTTGGCTTTCCATGCCTGAAATACTCTCATGGGCTTTTCAGCCAGATCCGAATGCCTTTAGGGCTGATTCTGAGGCCAGAGTGCTATTTAGGACATCTGCCATTCTATGAGTCTGCTGAGTATCTCACTTCCCATGTTGGATCACTCTCCCCTTTATTTATTCTATCGGTTAGTGTTAGCAGGTACTAGACTTGTTTATGTGCTCCCTTTGACTCTTAGTCCTTTCATTATGATCAATTGTGAACTGAAATTGATCACTTGGAATAGTGAGATGGCATTGGTACATGCCACCTTGATGGGATTGAATTGGAATCCCCTGGTATGTTTTTAACTCTACCATTTGGGGCAAGTCAGCTTGAGCATGTCCCAAATTATACATCTCTTCCCTCTCTTATTCCCACTCTTATGTTTAACAGGGATCACATTTCAGTTAATTTTTAACACTTAAGAATAACTGTGTATTAATTATAGAATTAAACCAGTCATATTAAGTAGAACAGACAAAAAAACTACTAAGAGGGATAATGTATTAAGTTGTTCATTACCAGTCAGGGCTATGCTGATCAAGTCACCGTTTCCCATAGTGTCCATTCCACTTCAACAGGTTTCCTTTTTGGTGTTCAGTCAGTTGTCACCGATCAGGGAAAACATATGGTATTTGTCCCTTTGGGACTGGCTTATTTCACTCAGCATGATGTGTTCCAGATTCCTCCATTTTGTTGCAAATGACTGGATTTCGTTGTTTCTTACTGCGGTATAGTATTCTAAAGAGTACATATCCCATAATTTCTTTATCCAGTCTACCGTTGATGGGCATTTAGGTTGGTTCCAGGTCTTAGCTATTGTGAATTGAGCTGCAATAAACATTAGGCTGCAGACCGCTTTTTTGTTTGCCAATTTAAATTCCTTTGGGTAAATTCCAAGGAGTGGGATGGCTGGGTCGAACGGTAGGGTTATCTTCAGGTTTCTGAGGGATCTCCAGACTGACTTCCATAGTGGCTTGACCAGTTTGCATTCCCACCAACAGTGGGTTAGTGTCCCTTTTTCCCCACATCCTCGCCAGCATCTGTTGTTGGTAGATTTCTGAATGTGAGCCATTCTAACCGGGGTGAGGTGGAACCTCATTGTGGTTTTGATTTGCATTTCCCTGATTGCTAATGACCTTGAACATTTTTTCATGTGCCTGTTGGCCATTTGGATTTCCTCTTTTGAAAAATGTCTATTGAGGTCCTTGGCCCATCTCTTAATTGGGTTGTTGGTTTTGTTTTTGTGGAGTTTCTTGATCTCTTTGTAGATTCTGGTTATTAACCCTTTATCTGTTGCATAGTTTGCAAATATTTTTTCCCATTCTGACGGTTGTCTCTTCACTCTCCTGACTGTTTCTTTTGCAGTACAGAAACTTCTCAATTTGATGCAATCCCAATAGTTAATTTTGGCTTTGACTGCCTGTGCCTCCCGGGTCTTTTCCAGAAACTCTTTGCCTGTGCCAATATCTTGAAGGGTTTCTCCAATGTTCTCTAGTAACTTGATGGTGTCAGGTCGTAGATTTAGGTCTTTAATCCATGTTGAGTGGATTTTTGTGTAAGATGTAAGGTAGGGGTCTTGCTTCATGATTCTGCACGTGGAAATCCAATTTTCCCAGCTCCATTTATTGAATAGACTGTCCTTGCTCCAGGAATTAGTTTTAGATCCTTGATCAAATATAAGTTGGCTGTAGATGTTTGGGTTGATTTCTGGTATTTCAATTCTGTTCCATTGGTCTATCCATCTGTTTCTGTACCAGTACCATGCTGTTTTGATTACAACTGCCCTGTAGTATGTCCTGAAATCTGGTATTGTGATGCCTCCGGCTTTGTTTTTGTTGTACAAGATTGCTTTAGCTATTCGAGGTCTCTTGTGCCTCCATATAAATTTCAGCACCAATTTTTCCAGATCTGAGAAGAAGGTCTTCGGTATCTTGATTGGTATTGCATTGAATTTATAAATTGCTTTTGGGAGAATGGACATTTTGATGATATTGATTCTTCCAATCCATGAGCATGGAAGATTTTTCCATTTCTTGGTATCCTCTTCTATTTCTTTCTTTAAGGTTTTGTAATTTTCATCGTAGAGATCTTTAACATCCTTGGTTAAGTTTATTCCAAGGTATTTGATTGTTTTTGTAGCTATTGTGAATGGGATTGATCTTAGAAGTTCTTCCTCAGCCATGGCATTGTCTGTGTATACAAAGGCTGTTGATTTTTGTGCATTGATTTTATACCCTGCTACTTTGCCAAAATCTTCTATGAGTTCCAATAGTCTCTTAGTAGAGTTCTTTGGGTCCCCTAAATAAAGAATCATGTCATCTGCAAAGAGGGATAGTTTGAGTTCTTCCTTCCCAATTTGTATCCCTTTAATTTCTTTTTCTTGCCTAATAGCTCTGGCTAGAACCTCCAGAACTATATTGAATAGCAGTGGTGAGAGTGGACATCCCTGTCTGGTACCAGATCTCAGTGGAAATGCTTCCAACTTTTCCCCATTCAATAGGATGTTGGCTGTGGGTTTTTCATAGATTGCTTTGATTGTATTGAGGAATGTTCCTTCCAAACCCAGTTTGCTTAGAGTTTTCATCATGAACGGGTGTTGTATTTTATCAAATGCTTTCTCGGCATCTATTGAGATAACCATATGGTTTTTCTTCTGCAGTCTGTTAATGTGGTGTATCACATTGATTGTCTTGCGCACATTAAACCATCCCTGCATACCAGGGATAAATCCCACTTGGTCTGGGTGGATGATCTTTCTGATGTGTTGTTGCATTCTATTGGCGAGAATTTTATTGAGGATTTTTGCATCTATGTTCATCAGGGATATTGGTCTGTAATTCTCTTTCAGTGCTGCATCTTTTTCCGGCTTAGGAATTAAGGTGATGCTGGCTTCATAGAAAGAATTTGGGAGGATTCCCTCTTCTTGGATTGTTCTGAATAGTTTGAGAAGAATTGGAGTTAGTTCTTCTTTAAATGTCTGGTAGAATTCAGCAGTGAATCCATCTGGTCCTGGGCTTTTCTTTGTTGGGAGGGCCTTTATTACTGTTTCAATTTCTGTCTCAGTTATGGGTCTGTTTAGGTTTTCGATGTCTTCCTTGTTCAATTTAGGTAGGTTGCATGTGTCCAGGAATCTATCCATTTCTGATAGGTTTCCCTGTTTGCTGGCATACAAGTCCTTGTAGTAATTTCTGATGATTCTTTTTGTTTCTGTGGTGTCTGTTGTTACGTTTCCTTTTTCATCTCTGATTTTATTGATTTGGGTCTTTTCTCTTCTTTTTTTAGTTAGTTGGGCCAATGGGGTGTCAATTTTGTTTATTTTTTCAAAAAACCAGCTCCTCGTTTGGCTGATTTTTTGTAATGTTTTTCTTGATTCAATCCTGTTGATTTCTTCTCTGATTTTAATTATTTCTCTTCTCCTGCTAGATTTGGGTCTGGTTTGCTGTAGGTTTTCTAGATCCTTGAGGTGAATTGAAAGCTCATCTATTTGGTGCCTTTCCAATTTCTTGATGTAGGCACCTATTGATATAAACTTTCCTCTTAACACTGCTTTTGCTGTATCCCATAAGTTTTGGTATGTTGTGCTGTTATCCTCATTTACTTCCAGAAAGTTTTTGATTTCTCTTTTGATTTCTTCTATGACCCATTGTTCATTCAGGAGCATGTTGTTCAATCTCCATGTGTTTGCGTATGCTCTAGGGATTCCTGAGTTGCTAATTTCCAACTTCATTCCTTTATGGTCTGAGAAGCTGCATGGTATGATTCTAATTCTTCTGAATTTGCTGAGACTTGCTTTATGGCCTAGTATGTGGTCAATCCTAGAGAAGGTTCCATGTACTGCTGGGAAGAATGTAAAATCTTTAGCTGTAGGATTGAAAGTTCTGTAGATATCTGTTAGATCCATTTGGGCTATAGTGTCGTTTAAGTCTACTGTATCCTTGTTGATCTTCTGTCCTATTGATCTGTCTATTTCTGAGAGTGGAGTATTGAAGTCCCCCAGTACTATTGTATTGGGGTCTAAGTCTCCCTTTAAGTCCGTTAACAAATCTTTTAGATAAACCGGTGCCCTGTAGTTAGGTGCATATACATTGATAATTGTTATATCTTCCTGTTGAATTGATCCCTTAATCATTATGTAGTGTCCCTCTTTGTCTCTCTTAACGGTTTTTGTGGTAAAGTTTATGTTGTCTGATATTAAGATGGCTACGCCCGCTCTTTTTTCATTTCTGTTGGCATGGTATATCTTTTTCCAGCCTTTCACTTTCAGTCTGTATGGATCTTTGTTGGAAAAATGTGTTTCTTGTAAGCAGCAAATAGATGGGTTTTGTTCCTTAACCCAATCAGCCAATCGGTGTCTTTTAACTGGACAGTTCAGGCCATTCACGTTCAATGTGACTAATGATAAGTGGTAACTTTGCCCTGCCATTTGCCAAAGATAAGTTCTAATATATGCTTTGAATTCCCTGTGATCTTTTGCTGTGAGGTTTCCTTCCTTGGTTTCCTTCCTTTACCTTCTTTCATATTGATGACCATGTTTTTTTTTTTAAAAAAAAATAAACAGGAAGAAGTTAGAAAACTTAAAAACAGTGTTGGAGATTTATGGGATTTATGGGATACTTTAAAATGACCCAACATATGGGTCTTAGGAGTAACTGAAGGTATGGAAAGAGAGAATGGACTAGAAGGCCTACTTAGTGAAATAATTATAGAAAACTTCCCTAATGTGGAGAAAGAAAGGGTTGTCCAAGTACAGGAAGCATACAGAGCTAACAGAAAACCAGAAAACATCTTTACCACAACATATTGGTTTTTGTTTGTTTGTTTGTTTTTTATTTGGCAGGTTGAGTTATAGACAGTGAGGGAGAGACAGAGAGAAAGGTCTTCCTTCTGTTGGTTTACTCCCCAAATGGCTACCACGGCTGGCGCTGTGCCAATCCGAAGCCAGGAGCCAGGTGCTTCCTCCTGGTCTCCCATGTGGGTGCAAGGGCCCAAGCAATTGGGCCATCCTCCACTGCCCTCCCAGGCCACAACAGAGAGCTGGACCCAGAAGAGGGGCAACCGGGCCTAGAACCCGGTGCCCATATGGGATGCCGGTGCCACAGGTGGAGGATTAACCAAGTGAGCCTTGGTGCTGGCCCCATACCACAACATATTGTAGTTAAACTTTACACAGTAAAGCATAAAAAAAGATTCTAAAATGTGCATGAGAGAAATGCCAGATTACTTTCAGAGGATCTCCAATTAGATTCACAGCTGACTTCTCATCAGAAATCCTACAGGTTAGAAGAGAATGGGGAAATACAGTCCAAGTCTTAAAAAAAAAAAAAGTCAACCCAGCATATGGTACCCTGCAAAGCTCTCATTTATGAATGAAGGTAACATAAGACCTTCCATAACAAACAGAAATTGAAATAATTTGTCACCATTCATCCAGCCTTACAAAAGATGCTCAAGAATGTGCAACATACAGAAACACAGAAAGATAACCATCATTATAAAAGAATGTGAAAGCAGAAAATCCCTCAGTATAAGTACAAAAGAAATCCAAAGTAAACAATAGGAATATTTATGAAAAAATAGCAGGGCAAAGCTATTACTTATTAATAGTTACCTTAAATGTAAATGGCCTCGACTCTCCAGTTAAAAGTTATAGACTGGCTGAATGGATTAAAATACAAGACTCATCTATTTGCTGCCTATAAGAAACAGATCTCACCAACAAAGATAAATACAGACAGATAGTGAAAGGTGAAAAAACATATTCTACACTAACAGAAAATGAAAATGTGCAGGTGTAGCCATCTAGTATCAGACAAAATAGACTTTAACACAATAACTGTTAAGAGATAGAGAAGGTCATTATGTGATGATTTTTTTTTTGACAGGCAGAGTTAGACAGTGAGAGAGAGAGGGAGACAGAGAGAAAGGTCTTCCTTCCATTGGTTCATCGCCAAGATGGCTGCCATGGCCAGTGCTGTGCCAATCCAAAGCCAGGATCCAGGGGCTTCTTCCTGGTTTCCCATGCGGGTGCAGGGCCCAAGCACTTGGGCCATCCTCCACTGCCTTCCCAGGCCACAGCAGAGAGCTGGACTGGAAGAGGAGCAACCAGGACTAGAACCCTGTGCCCCAATTGGGACTAGAACCTGGGGTGCTGGTGCCACAGGTGGAGGATTAGCCAAGTGAACCACGGCACAGCCACTATGTGATGATTAAGAGATCAATTCAACAGGAAGATGTGACTATCATAAATGTATACACACCCAACTATTTAAAAGAATTGTTAATGGATCTAAAGGGAAGCGTAAACTCTAATACAATAGTAACAGGGAACTTCAACACCCCACCTTCATCAATGGATAGATCAATAAGACAGCAAATCAACAAATAAACAACAGAGCTTACCAAAACTATGGACCCAGTAGACCTAACCAATATCTACAGAACTTTTCACTCCACAGTTGCAGAATATACATTCTTTTCAGCAGTACACAGACCTTTCTCTAGAAAAAAACCATATACTAGGTCATAAAGCAAGTCTCTGCAAATTTAAAAGAAATTGAAATCATACCATGTATCTTCTCTGATCACAATGGATTGAAGCTAGAAATCAACAACTCACAAATCACTGGAATGTATACAAACACATGGAGATTGAACAACATGCTCCTGAATAAACAATGTGTCATAGAAGAAATAAAAAAAAATAAAAAAGTTGGCAACAAATGAAGATGCCAATACATTATATTAAAACTTATGGAATACAGCAAAAGCAGTGTTAAGCAGGATGTTTATAGCAATTGACGCCTACATCAAGAATTTGGAAAGGCACCAAAAAATGACCTAGCAATGCATCTCAAGAACCTAGAAAAACAACAACAAACCAAACCCGAATTTAGTAGAAGGGAAGAAATAATTAAAATTAAAGAAGAAATAAGCAAAATTAAAACAAAAAATATAAAAGATCAGTGAAATGAAGTCCTGTTTTTTTGAAAAAATAAAATTGACACACCATGGACCTGCTAAAGAAAACAAAAAAAAAAAAAAAAAAAGAAGAAGACCTAAATGAATAAATCAGAGATGAAAACAATCAGAGATGGGAAATGAAATGCAACAACTGATACCAACAGAAATAAAAAAGAATCATCAAGAATTACTAAAAGCTGCTTGTTAACAAATTGGGAAACTTAGAAGAAATGGATAGATTCCTGGACACATACAATCTACCAAAACTGAGTCATGAAGACATGTAACACCTAGGCAGACCAATAACCAAGACAGAAATTGAATCAATGATAAAGACCCTCCATTGGAGGGTGAACCAACGGTAAAGGAAGACCTTTCTCTCTGTCTCTCTCTCTCACTGTCCACTCTGCCTGAAAAAAAAAAAAAAAAACAAAAAAACAAAAAAAAACACCTCCCAGCACAGAAATGCCCATGTCCTGATGGCTTCACAGCTGAAGTCTACCAGAAATTTAAAGAAGAACTAGTTCCAATTCTTCTCAAGCTTCTCAAAATAATAGAAAGGAAGAGTATCCTCCCAAACTCCTTCTATGAAGCCAACATTACCTTAACTCCTAAACAACAGTGAAAGAGAACTATAGACCAATTTCTCTGACAAACACAGATGCAAAAATCCTCAAGAAAATACAAGCCAATCAAACCCAACAACACATCAGAAAAATCATCTACCTGGACCAAGTGAGGTTTATCCCTGGTGTGCAGAGATGGTTCAACATCCACAAATCAGTGTTATATGAGGTCAATGCTGCAGCATAGTGGGTAAAGCTGGCAGCATCCCTTATGGGCACCAGTTCATGTCCCAGCTACTCCACTTTTGACCCAGCTCTCTGCTATGGGAAAGCAGTGGAAGCTGGTCTAAGTCTGTGGGCCCTTGCATCCGCAGGGGAGACCTCAAAGAAGCTTCAGGCTCCTGGCTTTGGATCATCCCAGCTCTGGCCATTGCGGCCATTTGGGGAGTGAACCAGTGGATGGAAGACCTCTCTCTCTTACTCTCGCTCTTGCTCTTGCTCTCTCATTCTCTCTGTTTCTGCCTCTCTGTAGCTCTGCTTTTCAAATAAAATAAATATTTAAAAAAATAAGTAAATATGATATATCACATTAAATATGATATATCACATTTTGAAGAACAAAAAACATATGGTTATCTCAATAGATGCAGAGAAAGCATTTGATAAAATACAATATCCTTTCATGATGAAAACCTTAAGCAAATTGGGCATAGAAGGAACATTCCTCAACATAATGAAAGCAATCTCTGACACACCCACAAGCAGTATCTTATTGAATAGGGAAAAATTGGGGGTATTCCCACTAATGATCTGGAACCAGGTAAGGATGCCCACTCTCATCATTGCTATTCAATATAGTCCTAGAAGTTTTAGCCAGAGCCATTAGGCAAGAAAAAGTAATCCAAGGGATACAACTTGGGAAGGAGGAAATCAAACTCTCCCTATTTGCAGATTACATAGTTCTATATATAAGAGATCCAAAAGACTCCACTAAGCAACTATAGGAACTCATAAAGGAGTTTGGTAAAGTAGCAGGATATAAAATCAACACACAAAAATCAATAACCATAGCTGAGAAGGAACTATTAGATCAATCCATTCACAATAGCTACAAAAAAATTAAATACCTTGGAATAGATTTAACCAAGGACATCAAAGATCTCTATGATGAAAATTGGAAACATTAAAAAAAGAAATAGAAGAAGACATAAAAAAGTGGAAAAATCTTCCATGTTCATGGATTAATATCATCAAAATGTCCATACTACCAAAAGCAATTTATAGGTTAAATGTGATACTAATGAAAATACCAACAACATTCTTCTCAGATCTAGAAAAAAATATGCTAAAATTCATATGGAAACACAAGAAACTCTGAGTAGCTAAAGCAATCTTTTTTTTTTCTTTTCTTTCTTTTCTTTTTTACAGGCAGAGTGGACAGAGAGAGAGAGAGAGACAGAGAGAAAGGTCTTCCTTTACCATTGGTTCACCCTCCAATGGCTGCTGCAGCTGGCACACTGTGCTGATCCGAAGCCAGGAGCCAGGTACTTCTGGTCTCCCATGCGGGTGCAGGGCCCAAGGACTAGGGCCATCCTCCACTGCACTCCCCGGCCACAGCAGAGAGCTGGCCTGGAAGAGGGGCAACCAGGACAGAATCCGGCGCCCCGACCGGGACTAGAACCCGGTGTGCTGGCGCCGCAAGCAGAGGATTAGCCTATTGAGCTGTGGCGCTGGCCAACTAAAGCAATCTTAAACAACAAAAACAAAGCTAGAGGTATCACAATATCAAATCTCAAGACATACTACAGGGCAGGTATAATGAAAACAACCTGATACTGGCACAAAAACAGATGTGTAGTCCAATGGAACAGAATGGAAACTCCAGAAATCATTCCATGCATCTACAACCAACTTAACTTTGATGAAGTAACAAAAATCAATCCCTGGAACAAAGACAGTCTCTTCAGAAAATAGTGCTGGGAAAACTGGATCTCAAATACAGAAATATGAAACAAGACTCCTAACTTACACCTTACACAAAATCCACTTAAAATGGGTCAAATACCTAAATCTATGACCTGATACCATCAAATTACTAAATAACATGGAGAAAATCTACAAGACATTGGCATAGGGAAAGATTTCTTGGAAAAGACCTCAGAAGTGCAGGCAATCAAAGCCAAAATTGACAAATGTGATTACATCAAACTGAGAAACTTCTGCCCTGCAAAAGAAAAACAGCAAAGTGAAGAGGCAACCAACAAATTGGGAGAAAATATTCGCAGACTTTGCAACTGATAAAACATTAACTTCCAGGACCTATAAAGAGCTCAAGAAACTCAACAACAAAACAATCCAATTAACAAATGGGCAAAAGACCCGAACAGACATTTTTTGAGAGAGGAAATTCAAATGGTCAACAGACACATTTAAAAATGCTCAGGATTGCTAGCCATCAAGGAAATGCAGAACAAAACCAAGTGATGTTTGTTTCACTCTAGTTAGGATGACTTTCATACAGAAATCAGCAAGCAACAAATGCTGGTAAGAATGTGGGGAAAAGGGTATCCTAATCTACTGTTGGTGGGAATATAAACTGGTGCAGCCCCTGTGGAGGACAGTGTGGAGATATCTCAGAAATCTGAATATAGACCTATCATATGAGCCAGACATCCCACTCCTGGGAATTTACCCAAGGGAAATGAAATCAGCATATGAAAGAGTTAACTGTAAGGCCGGCAACGTGGCTTAATAGGCTAATCCTCCGCCTTGCGGCACCGGCACACGGGGTTCTAGTCCCGGTCAGGGCGCTGGATTCTGTCCCAGTTGCCCCTCTTCCAGACCAGCTCTCTGCTGTGGCCCGGGAGTGCAGTGGAGGATGGCCCTAGTCCTTGGGCCCTGCACCTGCATGGGAGACCAGGAGAAACACCTGGCTCCTGCCTTCGGATCAGCGCAATGCGCTGGCCGCTGCGGCCATTGGAAGGTGAACCAACGGCAAAAGGAAGACCTTTCTCTCTGTCTCTCTCTCTCACTGTCCATTCTGCCTGTCAAAAAAAAAAAAAAAAAAAAAAAAAAAAAAAGAGAAAAAAAGAAAACAACAACAACAACAAAAAAAGAGTTAACTGTACCTCCGTGTTCGTTGCAGCTTAATTTACAATAGCTAAGATATGGAATCAACCCAGATGTCCATCAATTGAAGACTAAATAAAGAAATTGTGGTATATACATACACTGTGGAATACTACACAGTGGTAAAATAAAAATGAAATCTTGTCATTTGCAACAAAATGGATGCAACTGGAAACCATTATACACGGTGAAATAAGGCAGTCCCATAAAGACAAATGTCATATGCTCCTTCTGACCTGTGGTAACTAGTAGAGTACCTAGAAGGTAATCTATAGGAATGAAATTGACACTTTGTGAATGCGATGGTTTTAAACAGCCCTTGTCTTGACTGTTGAAGGACAATGTTGTTTTTTGTTTGGTCCTTTTTGTTTGTTTTCTTTTTTTTCTTTTTTCTTCATACTATTCGTTAAACTCTCTTTTTACTATAATCTTAGAATAATTTTAACTGAAAATAGATCTTTGTAAAAAATAAGAATGGGAATGGGAGAAGAAGGAGTAAGAAGGGTCGGAGTATGGGTGAGAAGGACATATGGTGGAAAGAATCAATGTGTTACTAAATTTGTATATATGAAATTCATGAAGTTTATATTCATTATATAAAATTTTTAAAATGTTGTGAATGTCATATTATTTGTTACATAGTTATAAATGTTGTCTCCAGTGAATTATGCCATCTACATGACATTTTATCTTTCTTTCCTTACTCTATGATCATTGTCATGAATCTCACATTTTGTAATATTAACATTTCTGTTTAAAAATAATATGAGTAGTCTATAATATAGATATATCTGAAGTGAATATAGCAAAGTGTTAAAAATTGTTAAATCTTAAAATAACAAATAAAAATAGAATAAAACATCAGATTATTTTTAAGAAAGGTGAACACTGATGAAAGTATCTGAAATCCTACAAATTCAGTTCTCTCCCAAGATCACAGGGTACTTCAAAAAGTTCATGGAAAATGAAACAAAGTTTTCACAATATGCATTTTAGTGAGCATTTTGAAAACCTCTCATATGCATGGATTTCAAATTTTTTTCATGAAAATGGACTTATATTTTAATGTCACTAGTCCATGAACTTTTTAAAGTACCCTCATATTTTTCTTGCTTATCACACAAAACTATGGTCATTCGTTTAAAAGTCTCCAGCAGGAACAGACATTTGGGGCAATTTTTAAGGTGCCACTTGGGAAGCCCACACCCTATATCAGAGTGCCTGAGTTTCATTTTGAGCTCTGTTTCTGATTCCAACTTTCTACTTATTCACACCCTCGTAGTCAACAGGTGATTCAAGTTCTTGGATCTAGGACACCTAAATGGGAGACCTGGGTAGAATTCTGGGCTCCTGGCTTTGGCCTGTCCCTGCTCTGGTTGTTGTGAGTATTTGAGGATGAACTAACAGACGAAAGATGGATCTATCTCTCTCCCTCTTTCTCTTTCTGTGTGTGTCTCCTCTCTCCCCTCTCTACCTTTCAAATAAATCAGAATACATATATAAAATTTTTTAAAGAAAATAAAACAGACTTTTCAGAGACAAGGCTTAATTAAGAACTGGGATTCAATTTGGTGCCTTTTCCTAAGAGGAAATGTTCCATCTTCTAGTGTTTCCATTTGTTATGCTCCTTGACATAGGCTCTGGAGGAGACTTGGAAGTCTTTCCTTAAGAAGACTCACATTACAAGTGGGTATTGGAAAACCCGGGAAGATACTACAGTGGACTCAGTATGAGGCGTATCCAGTGAAAGAGTTTGCATCATGTACTTTCTTTCCCTTTCTCCCTTTTTCTGTTTTTTTTTTTTTTTTTTTTTTGAGTGGGTGGGGGGAGGAGGGCATGGATGGGTAAGATGTGTGACCAGCTGTTATCAATCAACTTTGGAAACTCCCCTGTGGTTTGAGAATTTTCTAGGGCTGGCCTGGTCTTCCTGTTGGAAATCATCCAGTCTTCAGTGGAGAGTTCTTTATCTCAATTGCTGGTCCTGATAAACAGAAATTCACATGGTGCTTTTATCTTTCATATTCTAGGATGTGGTTAATTGGCTCTGTGTTTATAATAGCTAGGTCCTTTCCTAAAGAGTGGTCAGGGATATAAAGGGAGCAATAGTCATTAATATTTATTAGATTTTGTTTTGCATAACATACTTTGAATGAGTGGAACATAATGTATAAAAATATACCATCATGAAATTGCTATATTTAATTCAAGAAATGCCTTCCTGATTTAAAAAAGTAGGGACTGAAGAAATACTTCACAAGTAGTTTAGAATTTCATGGTCAAATGAATTTCCTTCTGAGTTTAAAATTAAATGCCCGTTTTGGGAGAAAGTCTTAGAAAAAAAAAATCAGTGGTCATTATTTATGTGTCTTGTACTGTGCTAAACAGCCGTGTGCTGTATATGATGTAATTCTTACAGTGCTCCTGTGAAGTGCACACTCCAATTTTGTAATTGAGAAAACTGAGTCTTAGTAAGATTATTTAAATCTCTTGCCCAAAGTTACATGGCTAGAAATGACAAGATTCAGAAAACCTGTAGTCCTAAGTTTTCAATTATAAGACTATTTCAACAATGTGGTATTTATTTGAGTTACCATAAGTGGGATATCTATTACTCAATTTAAGTTTTTACATGCGTCCTATGTATAGGATGATGGAACATATATTAAACCCAAGTCTGATAAACCCTAGATTTCTACCTCTTGTTTGAAAGTCATGCAGAGTCATCCTCTTCGATGTATACTTGGATTAATGGCAATGATGATTGACAATTATATGGGGTTTCTTTGCCAGCTTTTCTACCAATGAGTGCTACTTTAACCACTTAATTCAGACTCAGTCACAGGTCTGGGTATGGAACCTCAAAATGTCAGTGAAACGAAAGGTAGAAAGGAGGCCAAGGCAATGGTTGAATATACATATCCCAGATGGGAGGTGAAAGGCCTTTATAGGGTTCCATGTAAAAGATAAAAAGAATATTGTTAAACATATACTCCTAACATTTTATCAGAGTCATTTTTATTTAAACAAAATTGGCCCACACCTTGATTTGTGTATGGACAGATTTTATAAGGTGGGGAAATTGCCAAACTCCTCTTACGGCTTTCTTCTTCTCCTCTTCCTCCTCACCTTCTAGAAAAATGTTCCAGCATTCTTAACACACAGGCCACCTGAACTTCTTCCTTTTTCCTGTGTGTGTGTGTGCGTGCACACATGTGGCGTTTACTATGAAGTAATACAACCTTCAGGGATTAGGTTTTAATAGGGCCAGGTGCAGGGCTTTCAGAATGTGATAACTCCTTAAAAAATGATGAGAAGAAGGTTTTATTCTTCCTCACTTCTCCTCTCTATTTTCAAGCATTAGAGGTTATGACTTGAGGCATTTCCCTTTATTGGTTTTTCCTCCATCATGGTCAAGAAACTGATTTATGCCAAAGTCAGAATGAGTCAGACAATAAGAAACCAAAGTGTATTTGGACCAGTGAGCATGGATGTATTGAAACGAGTTCCAGCAAATGCTCTCTTCTGGGTGTTTAACCACATGCAAACAGGATGGGATGGTGGCTTCAGAAGGGGTGTGGTTCTTCCACCTCTCCTTCACAAACTCCCCTTCCCCTCTTTCCCCGGCATGTGTTTCAAATTGGAGCAATGGTGGGTGGGAGAAGCAGAGCTGCTTGTGAACTATAAATAGTAAAGCCAAGAATTCTGAGTGCTGGAGGAGGCGAGGTGGAGGGAGATAGCAGGGCAAGGGAGGTGGGAAGCCAACCAAATGTAATCATTTGCATTGCTTCAAACCAAACCAACTTCTGTAGCATATTAAGAGTATTCAGTAAATATGTGGCCAGCCTCAAACCCAACCTGGAAAAAAAAGAGGCTATAATAGAGATGGTCCCTGATAGATAGTCACCTCCCTTAACATTTCGGAAAAATACAGTTATAGTCAGACTAAAGTGGACCAAAACCCATGGAAAGATTGATGGAAATTCATTTTAAAAAGCCACACACATGAAAATAATTTACACAGGAGGTTTTCTGCACCACAGCTGTGCTGCTTATTTATTTTGGACCAGTTTGTGCAAAAAGTGGTACCAAAAATGGACTCAAGTCTTGCTTGATAACCTTACAAATATCCAATTGGTCTCCTAAACCCAAAACCCCCTTTCCTGAAAAGGCTTTGGTTTAAAAGGAGATAGCCTTAGGGTCTTCAGGTATTCATTTCTTCAACATTTACTTTAAAACTCTACCCCTAGGTCTCATCATTTCCAATCTATGTAACTCTTGGTTCTGTTTCTTCTACAACTTAGATACACATAGAACATACACAGTAGAATACAGAAGACTGAATAGGGCTACTCCTCAGTATGTGAACCTACCTCTGCCTTGAGGTGGGAAAGTTGCTTTGAAAGAGTACTCCCAGACTCATAAAAGTTATTCAAAAGAGTTCTCTAGAGCACTGTTGCCTCACCCCAAGCCATAGGCATCAGAGGGTAGAGTTGCACCTGCTTTGATGTTTGCTGATTTTCCTCTAAACCCCTGAGCCAGGATGAGGCAAGTGGTTTATGGGAGTTCCAATCCATCTTACAGGGTGGGATCTCCATTCCTCCTTGAAATTTAGTAGAGCTTGGTACGTTGAAGCCAGCCAACTCATGTGCAAGGGCGTGACATTTATTTAAGGGATTTGGAGACCAAGGTCTCATACACATGCAATCAGAGGCTTCTGGTGTCAGTATTCATGGAATTATCCTCTGGCAAAGGAGATGGGGATTGATACATCAAAACTCTGCCTTTGTAAAAGGGGCATGTTTGTATAGTTCTGATCTGGTTTATAATCACATTCATTATTTGGATTTATCTGCTGTCTTCCTTTTATGCCAAAATGCTTCTGGACCAATATAGAATTACCACGAATTAACTTTGAGGTCAATGCAAAGTTCACCACTTAGGCCACCTCCCAGTGGGATAGACTTGTTTAGGAGAAGAACTTATTCCCTGAAGAGAGGCACTTGTTATTATTAGATGAGTCTTTGTTATACCTCTGATGGGAGGCTTAGCTCTTGAGGTTGTTTCCCAATGCCTAGCACAGTAGGTTATAGTAGGTTTACACTTCTTTTATACAACAACATGATAAAGCACAAGGAATCAAAATTATGCTTACAAGTCTTATAGGCTTCTTATAACAAACTTTAAAAGGGTGCTAAATCCACCCAGTAACACCAGCCTTTCTTCATGGAAAATGTACATTACTGAACATCAATTTTGGTGTGTAGTGAAGCTCTCAATACACAGATCATCAATACATTTTCTTCATCCAGCTTGTTTTCTGATTTCTTTTTATTTTCTTTCTTTTGCCAAGCTTACATTAATGGCAATAAACTATAAAGATTAAAATCTTTCAAAGCAAGGGTTTTTCTTCTACATTAACTTGTCAATATACAGATGTCAGGATCCATTTCATGAGCAAAATCTATGACAATAAAATAGTGATCAGCTTACTATTAATTCTTAAAGAATTTTTCATGGTATTTAATATTTGATAGGCTCGGCTTTACCACAATGGAAACAGTGGCCTTTGATTCATTTTCCAATTTACTAGAATACTTTTAAAAGAGAAAGATAAAGTTGACCTAATGAGATCTGTGAATACAGGAATTCTGTATGATGTCACTAATGCATTTTAATTTTATCTTTGTAATGAAAAAATAAAAACATAGACATTGGATCAAAATCTGACCTCAATCTTACACTTGTTTTAAAAGACAAAAACATGTCAAATACATCACATTACTAAATGAAGAAAATCAATGTGACATTTTGCCAAAATAAGCAACGCATTTTGACCTAATCTTTTCTGGAAAAAAAAAGAGATGACATTCTTCTGCTGGTGCATGGCAAAACTGATAAACAGCCTTGAAAGTAAGTCAGCCATTAAATATAAGCCCTAAGTAAAAGGAGAAAGAAATAGGCTATCTTGCCACCAGGGGGCAATAGATACTCCAATGCAGGTATCTAAAGTAAAAGCCTTTGTGGCCACTTGTCTCTTTCTTGTTGGTGTCCTTGGGACACCACAAGGAAAAGATTGTCTTTCCTCATGGAATGGAGCTCAAAAGAGAAATAAACACCAGCTCAAAAGGTCTTTGGTTCCAAAAAGAAGAAAAGGGAGAAGGTGGGTTGTACAAGAGAGATTAGGGAATTTAAGCAGACATTTTAGTAGACTGTGTGATCCTTCAGAGCCAAATGTGAGCTTTAAATGAATATAAAAAAATAAATTTTAGTTCTTTTGTACTCATGCTTCTAACAGTTACTATAGGTACTTCTTGGCTTTAATTTCACTATCTGTATTTGGATATGTAACACTTGTCTTCTAATTTTCTGCTCTAAGGTCATAAACAGGTTTTTATTTTTGTTTTTAAATAAGAATTCTAGGCATATTTCCATGATTCAATTACATGATGTCCCCTGATTGAATTATTTTGAGTGGGATTAATAAAAAGAAATTCTGTTTCAGATCAAGATAAATTTAGGAGCCATTCTTTTCTTTAAAAATTTTTTAAATATATTTTAGTGACAAAGAGAGAGAAAAATCCTTCATCTGCTGGTTCACTCCCCAAATGCATACAATATCTGATTATGAACTGGGAACTCAGTCTGGGCTTACTACACAGACGACAGGGACAAAACTACTTGAGCCTCTTGCTTCTTCCTAGGGTATACATTAGCAGGAAACTGGAATCATTAGTGAAACCAGGACTGGAATAAGCAATCAGATTCATTCATCCCAAGTGGCAGGTTAGCCACTGTATCATCTCTTCTGTCCCTAAATCCTTGTTTTGAATGAATGGTATTAGCTTAAAAGATAATGCTCAACTAAGGTGTCCCATTCCAAAACAAAGGAAAAATCACCTTTCAGGATAGGAATAGTGACATGCTTGCACCAAGTGAGGAAAGACCAATGAATATAGGAGAACATGGATGCAAAAGCAGAAATACAGTTAGAAACTTTACCAAATCATAAAGAATAGGTGAAAAGTTATAATTCTACAGATAAACATATTTTCCTGTTTTAAAAAGAAAAAGGCAAATTCTGAGCCCTATTGAAAAGTCCATGATGGCAAGATTACAAAATTTATTTGAATAGTTGCACTGTTGCCATTATCTTCTTTTTCCTTGCCCAATAGAATAAGTGTAGTATATCTGCATTTATGTGAATCTTACATTCTTATCAGTCATTCAGGATGATCACATTTGGTAGATACCTAACATTTTGGTTATCAATGGATCAATTGCTACTTGGAAAGTGGCAAAGCCCTCACAGAGCTTTGTTTTAAGACTTTTTCTATCTAATATTTGTTTTGGTCTCTGAAACCAAAGTTGAATGGGAACTGAGGACATTAGAGAATCGAGATTAAAGGTGTTAGGACAAAACAAGAAGACTATGCCAATGACAGTGGGATAACTCTAATGTAATTTCCAAAAATTATCACCATAGGAAGAGGTGGTGAATAGAAGTTGATATGAGAATTATTTCAGTAATTCAGAACTAGAACTTCATATTGAGTGAGTGCAATTTAACCCAAATAACTCTGATTTGTATTTGTGGATGCATAATGTCCAGAATTTAGAATGTTCCAATTTGATCTCGGATCACACTGGAAAGGAGCATGTCTACTGTCTGATGTCAAGAGAAACACTGGCAAACTGAAATGTCCCAGGAAGAACAAACAGACTAGGGAGGAGGTAGAAGCTGTGCCATGTGACCTACAATAGGAAGAAATAGAAAAAAGGAAACTAGAGAGAAATGAGATAATTCTTTTAAAGGACATAAATGACTGGTAGGAAAACATTTAGCCTTTTAGTGACTAAAAGCCTTTTAGCCCTAAAATAAGCCCCTATGGAGCTAAGAAAACACATTTTGGGGCTGGCGCCTTGGCACAGTAGGTTAATCCTCCGCCTGCGGTGCCAGCATCCCATATGGATGGTGGTTCTAGTCACGGCTGCTCCACTTCCGATCCAGCTCTCTGCTATGTCCTGGGAAAGCAGTAGAGGATGGCCCAAGTCCTTGGGCCCCTGTACCCATGTAGGAGACCTGGAAGCAGCACCAGGCTCCTGGCTTCAGATTGGCACAGCTCTGGCCATTGCAGCCATTTGGAGAGTGCACCAACGGACGGAAGGATGGAAGACCTTTCTCTCTGTCTCTCCTTCTCACTGTAACTCTACCTCTCAAATAAAATAAATAAAATCTTAAAAAAAAACACATTTGAACTCAAAGTAATATACTCTCTGAAAATGAAATTGGTTTCTTCAATCGAGTTCCTGTTCAACAGGGGCTAAACAATTAAATATATGGACTTTTTTAGAGGATGTTTCAATAACATCAAATAGATTATAAATGATCTAATTCATGATTTTGTGATTTTTAGAACAAGCACAGGCTCAAAATATTTTGTAGGCTGGTCTGGTTGTATTAGTATATATTAATGCTTTCTCTTATGAATCAGTGTCAAATTCCTTAAAACCAGGTTTCCCTGAGTATAAGTTGCAGTTGGGCAGGGACCTTGGTAACTGACTTTCAGAACTCTGTGAGCAAAAATTGGGAAAGGGGGAGAGAGGAGGGAGAGAAACATGCACTGCTACACTATTTCTTAGAGGGTCACAAGGCATGTTAGTATGCCACAGGTTCTGAAAAGTCCTGGGTTAAAAGTACTACGTATAGTGGCCATGCTGTAGCATAGTGGGTAAAGCCACCACCTGCGGTGCTCGCACCCCATATGGGCGCCAGTTAGAGTCCTGGCTGTTCCACTTCCAATCCAGCTCTCTGCTAAGGCCTGGGAATGCAGTAGAAGATGGCCCAGGTCCTTGGGCCCCTGCACCCGCATGGGAAACCTGGAAGAAGCTCCTGGCTCCTGGCTTCGGTTTGGGGCAACTCCAGCCATTGTGGCCAACTGGGGAGTGAACCAGAGTATGGAAGACTTCTATATCTTTGCCTCTCCTTCTCTCTGCATGCCTCTGATTTTCAAATAAATAAATAAAATTTTTTAAAGTAGAAAGTATAAACAAAATTCTTAAACTCTTCAATGGAGACTATTCAAAGTCCTCCACTACATATATTTTCCTGACTTTCCAGCCTCAGTGCCATAGACCTCCTTATCAAATCTCTGTTCTAATTACCCAGGAAATGTTGTTCACATTTTGGCCCTAGCAATCTCCTCTCTGTAAGAGGTTATAGTTCCTGCGCCTTCCCAAAGGGGTCACCCCTCCTGAAGGCAAAACCAAGAGAGCCCCTCTCAGGTTCACACTCATCTATCCCAGGCTCCAAGTGGTGATGTTTCATGAATTTCCTCGTCAGCTCTTGGCCACACACAAGAACATAATACATTCTGCTGCGCCTCCCAACATCTACTATGGTGCTTCTCACCGAGTAGGTGTGTTCAATGAGCCTATTTCAAGTTATTTAAGGAGCTAGAAGACCGTCGGAAGTTGATAGACCCACGCTGTGGTCAATGTTAATATGGTTACTATTAAGGACAGGCTCTTCTTTAATCCTAGCAAGTAAATGGAGAAGAAAACTACCAAACCCTAACCAGCATTATTTAGATGCAGCATTATTGTAGTATGTATCAATATTTTTTTTCTGAACAAATTGTTCTGTCTTTAGTTACTGTGGTCCAAACTAGATGACTGATCCCCTGATGGAAGGGTGGCATTGAGGAGGGAGATGACTTTATTCCAATGCATGAACCATGCTTTCAATGTTTGTTATTCTGTTTTCATTGGAGACATTTGGCTATACATTTGCCTGCTCCTTGGCACCTGGATTCTCATCACAAACTGGTCTAACTTAGGGAATTTTCTCTGTAAATAAGTAGAATAATATATCTAGGTCTTCCTGTCAACTTGAGCTAGAGAGCAAATAGCGTTCAACTTAGGCTTGGAAGAAAGTACTGACGTCTACCTAAACCACTTCAGTGACTGACAATGATCATCCCTTTAAGAGTTAGCAAGAAACGGGACATTTTTAAAAAATAGTATGTTTATTATCTCCTAAATCTTTTCCCTCTATAAAAATATAATGAAAACTTCCCCTGAAACTTGAGAGTTTCAAGAAAATCATTTATGGAATTTCCTTAGACAAACTGAGAAAGTCCAATCAGAAGTTCAAAATGACATCATAGAAAAGGGATGGATTATCCTCAATCAAGGGAAATGGAAAGAAATTTTACTGAATAATAATTCTTTTTTCTACAGAATTTAATGTCATTACTTCTCTTTTATGATTCTGTATTACATAATTAACAGCTCAATGCAGGAAATTAAAGAGATTAATTTCCTAAAAGCAATGGGTATTATTAACAAGTTATTCTAAAGTTTTAATTGAGGGAATGATGCTGTGTTTGTGTAGAGAGTATTCCAGCCACCTCAAGAGCTTTTTTTTTTTTATCAAAATAAAGTTAGAAAATAATTGATGCTTGAAAAGTTTACTGAAGTGGTTTGTGCTCATGAAATACATGTATTGTTTCCTTTCTTCAAAAAGAATTCATGGAAGAATTATTTAGTTAAATTTTCATTTTTCCTTGTGTTTGTTTTATCTATAGCAGTAACACCAGCATTAAGGAACATAATATAATTAGCCTACCACTCCTAGTGGTTAATATCAAATCCCTGAGGACCTTTGATTCAGTATCAGGATTCTCTAGTCAAATGCCAAGTGCACTGAAGGCAAACAGAAATAGAAAATAAAACCCCTTCTTTGCATTGTACAATGAAATAAATCTTCAAGGATGTGCAAATGAAGAAACTCAAATGTTCAATTCTAACTCTTCAAAGGACTTTGCCATCTATTCTATCATTGACAAACTTTTCACCAATTATCCAGTCTAAACCTCATCTAGCTCCAGATAAGGAGTGGGAGTAGGCTATGGCCTACTGAACTGTTAAGTGTCTTAGATGAAGAATATTCATGCATTTGGAAAAGAGTGGAACTCTCATCAAAATGTTTGAATTTCTCATTTTGCAATATCTAAGGCATGCTGTACCTTTTTGCCTCAATTTGGTGGTTGGTTATTCACTGTTATCATTCTCCTTCTCCTTCAATTGTCTTGGGTACTAACCACTCCACAAGTCTTTGCAATGGTTCTATTACTACCTTGTTATAGTCTTTGATCTATCTTCCCTTAAGAGATTTATCAAGCATGCTTCATGTCTGCCCAATACTCTGCTTTTCCTTATTTTCAACTGTTCTTTCTTCTGATATCTTTTTCTCTGATATTTTATATTATCTTCTCTACATAAAATGGCTTTGTGGGTGATTTTATCCACATTTCACAAGAGTAAGGACTCCTGTCTCTACATGTCAGTAAGGATCTGATGTCTAGTACAATGTCTGGAACATAGGAGACATTTGTATTAGGCTGCACAAGCTGTTGTAACAACATACCAGACACTGAGTTTCTTAAACAATAGAAATTTTATTCCTTAAAGTTCTGGAGAGTGAGAAGTCCAAGCCCAAGATGCTAGAAATGTAAATCCCATCCAAGGCACCTTTCCCTTGGACTGCACACAGTCACCACCCCACTGTGGACTCACATAACTCTTCTTGTTCAGACAAGGAGAGAAATGGAGAAATCCCTCTGATCTCTCTTCCTGTAAGTGCGTTAATCCCATCAGGCCAAACTCATTCTGCCTTCTTGACCTCATCTAACCCTAATTACCTACCTACCAAAAGTCCAGTTTCCAAATACCATTATGTTAGGGGTTAGGGCTCCAAAATATTAATTTGAGGAAGGGGGGGTGGGATAAAATCAGTGCAAATACAGTTCGGACAAATACTTCTGAATAAACCGTTGATTATTTAATTTTAAATTTAATTAAATTAAAATTCAAGTTAGTGTCTCAGCTGCAATGATCACATTTCATGTGCTCAATAGCCCCAGTGACTGCAGCATTGGACAGAACAAATATAGAACGTTTCTATCATCATAGCAAAGTCTATTGAGAAGATAGATACTAAGAAACTGTGGGTGTCTGCCTGAGAACGTCTGTTGGGTGTAATCTTTACCCATCTGTGCCCTCAGTATTCTTTTGTGGACAGCTTAGGAAGTTCCTTTTGCCTCTCTGCTATATCCTGCAATAACTATGTTTCCACATTGTATTAATACATTAAAGAACTTTTGGGCATTGTCGTTGACTCGTTCCTTTTTCTGATGCAATGCATGAGCAAATCTTATCAACATATCCCTAAAATTCTGCCACTTTTCTGTTTCATATTTTATTTCTTTTCTTCTTTGAATACCTCACCACCATCTTCTCCTGAACTATTTTTCAATCATTTCCTATCAGTTTGTCCAAATTCACTTTTGCCTTTTCCAATAAAGTTTTCCCCAGAGAACTCAGAGTGCTCTTTAAAAAGACAAATCAGATTATAACTTTCCATTGCTGAAATATTTTCAACCGTGCTTAACAAAAATCTAAACTCTCAACATGAACCCCGCCTACATCTCCCACTTCATCTCAAGCCATTCCTTTCCTTGATCACTACCTCTACTCCCACTCCCACTTCCTGTTATCACTGCTATTTCTGCCCAGAAGCTCTCTTCACTCTGTCTTAGCTGGATCCTCCTTATCCATTTGGCTTCACTTAACTGTTACTTCATTAAGATAATTTCTTCGGACTTGGTTACTGAGGAATTTTGTCCCCTTTTTTCTATGACAAATAGTTCTAGTTATTGTTAATCTGTAATAAGTTTTTGAAATTACTTTTGAAATTTCTTTATTTGAGAGAGAGAAAGATAGAGTCCCAACATTCTGCTTCATTGTCCAAGTGCTCACAATAGTTGGGGCAGAACCAGGCTGCAGCAGGCTGAACTCAGGAGTTGGGAACTCAATCCAGGTCTCACACCTGCTTCCCTACAAGGTGAGCATTGCAGGAAGCTGGAAGCTGGAGCAGAGCTGGGACTTGAATCCAGGCTCTCTGCTATGGGATGAGGGCATCCTAACCAGAAGCTTAATCACTAGGCAAAATATCCAGCCCTTAACTTTGGAGTATTGTATTAATGTTTATATCCTTGATTAGTATCTCTCTTCCTCTCCTTGAGATCAAAGAACTTGTCTTTCTTACTTTTTACTACTATTTCTTAATGCAATGCCTGACAGTAAGTTCTTAGTATAAGTTCTTAAATAAACCATTGAATGTAGGAAAAGTCTTCAAAAGTTTCTAGGAATATGTAGATATTTTTAAAACTAATGCATGGATTTAAAAAAATTCACACTAAAATCATCTTCTAATTCCGACTCCTATGAACTTTTTGAAGTACCCTCCTGTGTGTGTTTTAACTTGTGAGCAAATGAATGAGTGATGAATGAGAGAATGCATCAATGCCTTGATGTTTTCTTCAGTAAATCTCAGGAATGAATTTTGCCAATGTGAAACACAGGGCATCAGAGATCCACAAAACGCCCTGAGATGAAATAGTAGACTCTCATGTTGGATATTGGATATATGTGGTGGCTTCTCTCCAAGGAGCTGCCCAGTATTTTTTTTTTAGCCCACAATAATAACAATGTGAATTTTAGTGACTGAAAATAATTCAGTTTACAATCCAAGGATATAGGAAATTTGAACACTATAATCAAACAATAGTGAATAAAATGCAGATACTGTAATCTAATTTAAAAGTACTTGGCTTTTTGCCATTTTTATTTGCAGACTTATCACCAGAATTTCTTCTCACAAAACTCACTTCCAGTGATCTCAGAATTCATTTATATTTGTACTATTCACCTGAGAGGGAAGCATACATTAACCTAACTATATGGGTCTTAATTATAATTAATGCAGGTCTCCCTCCTGGGTGGCGGTATAATTAAGACTGCATACAGCTAAGAATAAGTTTGTTTATGTCAACTGCTTATCATGAAATGTTCAACATAAAGTTTATTGAAATTATAGACCTCAGATTTGTGGATTTGTGCCTAAGTTCTGTCAGTTCTCAACAATGCAATAATTATCTAAGCCCTCTAAATGTCAGTTGTTATCACTATAAAAAGGAGGCAAAATGGAGTTAGTAATAATAGCATCTTTTTCATAGTTCCATTGTTTTGGTACATGTTGGAATAATTGAGAACTTCAATGGAAAGCACAGGATCAGATGTAAAGTAAGTGCTCAAAATATTTTAGCTTTAAAATAAGAGGAAGTAAAATAAAATCACTCTGTTCTTTCCTGGTCAGTAGGAGACAGTTAAAAATTAATTGAAATGGTACATTTTTAATAGAAAATTACTATTTAACTTGTGAATAAGTCTTTAGTGTGGAAATCTTTAAGCAAGCTGTACTAATTTTTTATGGGATGTTAATGTTCATAGGACATAGTTCCTGCCATTCAGGAAAATTTTCAGTATACAGAATATTAAATTCCTTCTTACTTCTTAATAAACCCCCTTAAATTAGTAGGTGTAAGAATCTCCTTTAAAAATATTATGATTTTGGTGGTAAAGAGAACAGGAACAACTTATCTCTGAATAAATGTCTTCCAGCACATACACCAGAATTGTTTAAATATGAATTCTGAATAACTACTTTGTATCATCATATCAACAAAAAATAAATTATGTTCTACTACCAACAAGCTTTGAAAAATGTGACTGTGTATTGATAAGATCTTTTCCTCATTTCGGTTCTCTTTTGAATATATTTCAGCATATAATTAGAGAAATTGTGGTTTAAGTGTAGGTTTTGAGATTAGTTCTTCCTTTTAAAATTTTATTTAAGTTTGTTTTTGAAAAGTCTTAAATACTATTTTGGTCTTCCCTCCTGTTGATGTCCATGAACGATTCAGTTGTAGAAACCAATATAGCTTGTCAGGCTATGGGTGTGGCTCTTCTGAGTAATCCTGAACAGTGTTTCTCTACTATTGAAATTTTGGATCTGAAAATTCTTTGTTGTGTGAGACAAGATGAGAGAGGTGTAATGAGTAATGTGGGATGCTTAGCATCGTCCTTGACCTTGACCCAATCTGAGACAGTATCCCCCTGTTTGACAGCTAAAAGTGTCTTTAGACAATGCTTTAATGTCCCCAATATGGGTAGAAGAGCGGGGTGACAAATTTGGAGAATGGGGTGACAAATCACTATGCATATATTATTTATCCTAACGACATCCTAATTTTTGGAGTTCAGGAAATACTAAAAATTCATTTTATATAATTTCATGAAAAAAATTGAGGCAACTCATTATTTAGCTAACAAACACCAAGAATAAAACTATCCATAAAGGATCTCTATTTTTTGAGTATGAATTTACAAGTTGACATGCGCATTACCTAGTCAGAACCCTTCCTTTTTTTTTCCTTTTTAACTATGAAAGTTGGTTAATTTTATTGGACCACTAGAGTCACTTTTTACTCTAATCAAATGTGTTTTGGAAAGATTTAATATTACTACAATCCATCTCTGTAATTTTAATAGGGAAAAATAGACATACTGATGTTGCTGTTAATTCAGGTACAATAGATTGTGTCTGAGAGTGAGCAAAGGTTATTGGTTTGTAACCTGGTCTTAATTTGGGAAGTTAAATTATACAGTTCTGAAAGTAGGAGTAGGTAATGGAAAGACAAGCACATTGAAAATATGAAAGACCTTGGATGTGGTTCTTCCCTGTTCTGCCCTGGGAAGTCCCTCTGAAGTCACGGGGAGGTCCCTGAACCCAGCTGGGACAAGGGCAGCCTAGACACTTCCATGAAGACATGCACTTGGATGGCTGTTAAGTGGGGCTAGTGAACTCATTCCTAATAACCAGTCAACTCCTTTTAGTTCATTTTCCAGGACAAGATTAGATCATGTTGGAAAAGCTCACCAAATAACCTTATAAAAAGAGATGAACTCACACTCAATTTTCATCAGGTTCTGAAGCAAAAACCATAAAAACCACTATCCCACCTCAGGCTACTGGAAGCAAATTTGCATTTTATTCTCAGGCACAGAAATATCTCGAGGCAAATATCTTAGTGAGAGGAGCTCCTGTGCTGCTTACTTTCTCCAGAAACCCAGTTCACCAGCACTTGTTCTGGAGACCCAGGGAAGCCCACTGCCACCCAGGCCAGAGGAAGCACCTTGGAGGCACTGTGCTTCTGATTATGGAAAGTCACAGCTCTTCAAACTGTTTCTTCTGATAAAGAATTGAAGAGTTGGAGCTACAGTACAGTCAGATCTTCAGGGAGCTCGTATGCCAGTACTTCCTTAAGAAATAACAGTAACTGTTTTCCAGTGCACAGAAGCTTATTGTCAATACTGCACTGACATTTAAATAGCATTCAATATTTATGTATGCAAATTGATGGATACTGTTATACACACATCTCTGTAATTCAAATGATGGGGAGCATTTCCATAACAATATGACCATTCTTATCAATGCTTCCATCTTCCCGCCAAAGTCAATCAGTATTCTGAGTTGTAACTGTCATAAATTAGTTTTTTCTCCTTGAATGTCATACAACTTGAATCATCTGCCATGTACTCTGCTTTGTCTGGCTTCTTGGGTTTAGTATAGTGTTTGTGAGATTTGTCTACATCACTGTATTAGGTGTTTATTCTTACATATTGCTGACTTTATTCATAGGGTTTTATTGTATAAATATACCACTTGATGAATATACAGCAAGTAGCTTATCCATTTTCTGTTTGAGTTTCTTTTTCCCCTCAGTTTGGGGTTTTTATCAATGACACTGCTAGGTGGGACACACCTACATGTTTCTCCTGGGTAAGTGCTTGTGGGTACAACAATTAGGGAAGAATTACAAAGCTTTATTAACTTTTGTCTATTTCTGTTAAAATAAAAAACCTGCCAAACTAATTTCCAATGTGATTGCATTATTTTACATTCTCTAATCACAGATGCACGCAAGTTCTGGTTGCTCCACATGCTTCCAATACTTGGTATTGTTGTTTCTTTTTTCATGGACACGTGAAGGGTCTTCAAAAACTTCATAGAAAGTATATATTATTTAAAAATTACATATAGGCTACACAACTTTCTTGCACCAAAATAGTCTCATCTTTTAATTGCATTTTCCATGAATTTTTGGAAGTAGATTCTTAGTTATTTAAGAGATTTCTAGTGCCTATCACTTTGTAGGGAGTGGTATCCATGGCACAGTGAATGCGGCTGTAAAAGGAATTTTAAAGCATATTTGCGTGGGAAGATGGTCTCCTTTGCTGACTCATCTGTTATTCCTTGCTTTAATGGACATTTTCTTTATCTCCCTACCAAACTAAAGTGTAACTGTTAATTGATAAGCTTTGCTTTCTGCTCTGACTCTGCTCTTTCTGCATAGACACATAAGCTCATTTTGCTCCCAAATGGATCTACAGTTTTCAACTCCCTTTGAAAACATTCTCAGACACCTAACAAGAAATTTATTTTTAAAAATTTACGCATTAAAAAGCATATAGACCTTGAGGTCTACACTCTCGGGGAACAGTGGTTTTTCTATTTACTACTTGTCGAATTCTTTATTTAGTGGAGGGTTCAGCTTATGATTATATAGTAAATTGAAAGTATGTCCTTGTAAAAATTAAAAGAAAAATAAGCAAAGATGGAAGTGGGAGGGTGGGAGAGAAGGAGAAAGGAAGGGTAAGGTGGGAAGTATCCCTATGCTATTAAAACTGTGTATATGAAATGCATGAAATTTGTTCACTTTATAAAAATAAAAAAGTAACAAAAAATCCAGGAAATCTAGTTTGGAGCTCATGCACTCAATCATTTACTACTATGTGGTATAAAATTATTTGCAATGGCATTGTTTGTAATAATGATTCACATGTATTAAGTAAAGGCTGACAACATTTTAAAAAATTTAAGGGACTAACTGTAGCCTTAGTGAGTTTCCTGATAAAAAATATTTCAATCAATTCACATTGATAGCAAGATTCTGGTTGGTAGTGAAAAGAGAGGGTATCTTTAATTCAGGGTATATCATACCAGTGATGCTTATTTTTGAAATTGTAATTCTGTGGAGTGAAAATAACAATGATCTTCTTAACTTTTTGACTTTTTATTTTAAAAACTGATTTTAGAATCATATAAGCTCAGATATCCCCTTAAGTCAGATTTGCTAGATTTTCATATTTCATCAAATTTCCTGTATAATTTTATTTATCACTCTAAATATGTATTGGTAAATTTTAAGTCATTAGGCAGTACTAAATTATATTCCTTTATCCCTAAATATTTGTATTTCCTAAAACCAGGCTGATCTTTTTTTACAACCGTAGTGCAGTCATCAGAGTAAGAAAGCAGCACTCACATAAGTGTTGTCTTCAACATATAGGCCTTATTCAAGTTTTGCTACTTGTTTCAATAATTCACTTTATTGCAAAACAAATGAGTTTTCCTTATTCAAGACTAAATACAGGATTATTTGTCATAACTGATCCTGTCTTTTTCTTTTACTTTCATATAGAGCAGTTCAATTTTTTATTTATCACTTTAGCATTTTTGAGGTATATGAAAAATTTGTTTTTTTAAAAAACTTTATTTTTATTTTCATTTTTTTAACTTTTATTTAATGAATATAAATTTCCAAGGTACAGCTTATGGATTACAATGGCTCCCCCCCCCCCATAATTTCCCTCCCACCCGCAACCCTCCCCTTTCCCTCTCCCTCCCCCTTCCATTCACATCAAGATTCATTTTCAATTCTCTTTATATACAGATCAGTTTAGCATATATTAAGTAAAGATTTCAACAGTTTGCACCCACATAGAAACACAAAGTGAAAAATACTGTTTGAGTACTTGTTATAGCATTAAATCACACTGTACAGCACATTAAGGACAAAGATCCTACATGAGGAGTAAGTGCACAGTGACTCCTGTTGTTGACTTAACAAATTGACACTCTTGTTTATGGCATCAGTAATCACCCTAGGCTCTTGTCATGAGCTGCCAAGGCTATGGAAGCCTTTTGAGTTCACCAACTCTGATCATATTTAGACAAGGTCGTAGTCAAAGTGGAAGTTCTCCCCTCCCTTCAGAGAAAGGTACCTCCTTCTTTGATGACCTGTTCTTTTCACTGGGATCTCACTTGCAGAGATCTTTCATTTAGGTTTTTTTTTTTTTTTTTTTTTTTTTTCTGAGTGTTTTGGCTTTCCATGCCCGTAATGCTCTCATGGGCTTTTTAGCCAGATCCGCGTGCCTTAAGGGCTGATTCTGAGGCCAGAGTGCTGTTTAGGACATCTGCCATTCTATGGGTCTGCTGTGTATCTCACTTCCCATGTTGGATCATTCTCTCCCTTTTTTATTCTATCAGCTAGTATTTGCAGACACTAGTCTTGTTTATGTGCTCCCTTTGGCTCTTAGTCCTATCATTATGATCAATTGTTTCATTTTATTTTTAAAGGCAGAAAGAGTGACAAAGAGACAGAAGAGAGATCTTCCATCCACTGATTGACTCCCCAAATGCCTACAGCAGCTGAAGCTGAAGCTGGATTAGGCCTAAGCCACGAATCCAGAACTTAACCCAGGTCTCCCACATAGGTCATAGGTCGTAGGTACCCAAGTACTTGAATCATCATGTGCTGCCTCCCAGGGTGTGTTTGAGCAGGAAGTTTTATCTGAAGTAAAGTAAATGGGGCTCAAACAAGGCACATTGAGATATGGCGTTTCAAGCAGCAACTTAACTGTTGTGCCAAATGCCTGTCCCTGGGCATTTATTTTGTAGACTGTCTATCAATTTTGGTTTATCTGATGCTTCCTCATAATTAAGTTTATACCATGATTTGCAGAAGTAATCCATGGTTAGAAGGCTGTGTCCTTTTCAGTGTATTTGGAGGCACAAGATGCTTATTTGTCCAAATGCTAGTGATGATAACCTTGCTCATTGGTTTAGGGTTATGGTTGTCATATTTCTCTGCACTAGAGTTATTTTTCTCCCTTGGTAGTTACTTAATGTTTTTAGAGGAGACACTTGAGACTACATTTTGTTGTTTCATGACTATTTATTCATTAATTTTTATGTAGAGATATGGATTCTTATTTTATGCCACTGATGATGGGTCTTTATTACCATTACTTCATTTTAAAAAAGGTAGTTGGTTATTTGAAAGGCAGACAGAGAGAGAGAGTTATTTTTCCTCCTTTGGTTCATTCTCCAAGTGACTGTAACAGCCTGAAGACAGGAGCCTAGAACTCCATCTAGATTTCCCAAGTGAGTAGCAGAGGTCCAACCACTTGGGCCATCTTCTGTAGCTTTCCCAGCAGCATTGGTAGGGAGTGGATGTGGAGCATCAGGTCTCAAACTATATAAAGATGCTGGTCTCACAGGTGGCAGCTTAACCCAGTATAACACTCTGTTGCCCCCAATACTTTCTAGAGTCAAGTTTTCCAAGATCCTTTGATGACTTTATTCTTTTAAAAAATTTTCTATTTCATTTTATTTGGAAGGCAGAGAGACAGAGAAAGTGAGATCAAGAGAGACAGAGAAAGATGTTCCATTCACAGGCTGATTGTCTAGGAGGCAGGAGTTCAGACCTAAATCTGGGTCCCCATGTGGGTGACAGGGACTCAGTTACTTGAGCCATAATCTTCTACCTTCCAGGGTTTATATTAGCTGGAAGCTGGAATTGGAAACAGAGCCAAGACTCAAACCCAGGAACTCTGATGTGGAATGTGGACTTCCCAAGCAGTATCTTAACTGCTCTGCCAAATATCATTGTGAAATCATACACTTTTTATTAAGCACATATCATTTGATAATGGATAGCTAGGCTAATTCTTAAATGAGAAAAATAGATTCACATAGAGAACTTAAATAGATTTGATATAAATATTCTATTCTTTATGTAAGTAGATTCTGTTCAGCAGAATAAGGACTCTCAGAGATGTCTATACCTTAATATTCTGAAGTTGGGAATATGTTAATTTTACATGGCAATTGAGACTTGGTAAATGAGATGAAACTCACTAATCAGTTTACTTCCAAATGGGGAGGTTACCCTGTATTATTGGCTGGGACAATGCCATCAAATGGGCTGGACCTTTCAAAGCAGAAGAGAAGGCTGTAGACTGAGAGACAGATGAGGCATGGGGAAGAATCCGTTTGTGTTCCTGCTTTTGAAGATGAAGGCCGCTATGAGCCAGAGTGTGGGTGGCCTGTAAGGAGCAGGGAGTAGCTCTCAGTTGACAGCCAGCAAGGAAATGGGGACTACAGGCCTAGAACCACAAGAAATAGATTTCTGCCAAAAAACGGAATGAGTAAGGAAGCAAATGCTTCCCTTGAAGCGTTGGGAATGGATCACAGCCTTGCCCACACCTCAGTGTTAACCCTGAGAGACAAGCGAAGACTTCTAACCTACAGATGTATAAGGTAGTACATTCATTTTTAAAGCCACCAAATTATTGCTAATTTCTTATTAAATTAAAGCAGTAGAAAACTAACACATGGATCATTTGCATGTGTACACACGATAAGCCATCCATACAACATTGCTTAGGTATTTTCTCATTCTAATTTTTTTCACTCTGTCTCTCACTCTCTGCATCTCTCTACCTCCTTTCTGCTTTGGTCCCTTTCTAGTATGTTGTGGATTTCCACCATCCCTCCCCTCATCTAAACAATATATTCTACTTGTGGAGCTTAAAGAGTAACTTACACTATTTCTGTGCAAACCAAGAAGATAAGAGCAATGGCAGTAGAAAATCAATAAACAGGAATTAGAAGCGGCCAGTCTGTGACATTTTTGTGACTTTTTGAAAGGGGAGCCCCTATCCTTTTTGTTTTCTTGTGATTTGTTTTTGCTGCTTCCTCAGAGGAATCACTTAAAATGATTTTGACTTGAGTATTACATAAAATATCTCTAAATCACTACTTTGCCAAGCCACACATAACATGCTAAAATTTTACTCAAAAGACTTTAATACAGCAATCACTCTTCTTAAAAACTAGTGTGTTTCCCAGATTGAAAAGCATCATTGAAGCTTGTGGTAAACATAATTAAATAGGTTGGAAAAGGTTTAAATGCTTAATGGCATGGTGGACACAAGCCAGTATTTCCATTTCTAGGTGAGACTGGCATATTGGGTAGGTATCTCTAACATTGTGTAATTACCATATTCTGGAGAAGTTGTGGTTAAATTGTATTTTCATAAATCAAACCATGTTTTAGAATGATGGCTGTTTGAAGAAATCAGATGATAAATTATTTGTTAATCACCAGTTCATAATGTTTGTGTGTGTGAATTAGTTTGTTGGTAAGTATGAGCTGTCATTATTTAGTTTAAAAGTAGAGCACTGCAGGTTTAGCTGCCATTTGCCATGTCAGCATGCCATACCAGAGTGCAGGTTCATGTCCCAGCTTCGCTTCCAATCCAGTTCCCGGTAATCTGCCTGGGAAAGTAACAGAAGATGCCATGGAGGAAACTCTGATGGAGTTCTGGGCTCCTAGTTTTGGCCTGGCCCAGCCCTGGCTGTTACAGGCATTTGGGGAGTGAACCAGTGGGTGAAAGATCTCTGTTCTTTTTCTTTCTCCCTGCCTCTCTCTGTTGCTCTGCCTTTGAAATAAATAAATAAATCTTTTTTAAAAATAAGTAGAACAACTTGTACATGAAAAAATTTTAAAAGACATTATTTTCAATGACCTATTGAAGTATTAAGCTAATGTTGTGAATGAAGAAATTTTAAATTTACATTTTAACTTAATAGAATATGTTGGACCATCAGTTTGACCTTACAAATGTTGTTTCAAACTTTCTAGAAATGTTTAATCACAGTGAAAATAAAGATTTAAGACAATTTCTTATTCCATTCTTTATGAGTCCTTGTCAATTTATCCTTTCATTGTGTATCTGAAGTTGTGTGAATTTACCATTTCACTTTTCACTTAAACTAGTAATAATTCAATGTACACAAAACAACTTTGTGTGTTCATGGAATATGATTATACTTTAAGCTGTTTTCTTTTTGCAAGTTGAAGAATTTTTCATTCTTCAATTATTTATTGTGGAATGCTTTCTACCAGAATTTTTTAATGGTAAGTTATACTCTTTGAGTCTGTGAGAGGATCAAAATTCAAGACTGCTGAGCCTAAGAGATAACACTGGTTGACAGAAATTTACAGAATGCGATACATTCTGTAAGAGAGACATGGAATAATCACAGTGAAAACCTAGAGGAAAGCTTACTTTGGGGACATCAGAAAGGCCAGTTTTTTATTTTTAGGGTATGTAGCATTTTACCTGGTGGAAATGGGGAAATGTGGGGTGAATGTTGAGGACCGCACGGGTACAATAGCAGAAATGAATGAAAGCATTTTATCTGTAAACAGCAGTTTGAGGCTCCCTGTGGAGATGCAGAACTTGTGAAATGTAAGCATTCTGCAAGTCTTTTCAGAACAGTTCACACAGACTCATGCCTCTAGTCCTTTACCAAAGTCCAAATCTTCTGTTCAGTATTCTCTCCATTTCCCACAGTGCATGCTCGTGAGAAATCAGTGCACTCTATCTATCTATCTATCTATCTATCTATCTATCTATCTATCTATCTTTTAATAGACAGTACCTGGAGCAACAAATCCGATTTCTCATCCTGCATACATCTACCCATGGGGAGGGAGATCAACATTTGTGTAACATGTAAAGTTAGCATGGACGTCAGTGTCACATTTTTTTTAAAGGTTTATCTAGTTATTTGAAAGGCAGAGTTACAGAGAGGCAGAGAGCGAGACACATCTCCTACCCTCTGGTTTACTCCCCAATGGCCGCAACAGCCAGAGCTACGCTGATCTGAAACCAGTAGCCAGGAGCTTCTTCCGGGTTTCCCACATGGGTGCAGGGGTCCAAACACCCAGGCCATCCTCCACTGCTCTCCCAGACCACAGCCAAGAGCCTGGTCGGAAGTGAAGCAGGCTGGACTCGAACTGGCTCCCACATGGGACTCAGGCACTGCAGGCAGTGGCTTTATTCGCTACACCACAGCGTCGGCCCCCAGTGTCACATCTTCATTGCTTTTTAGCAAAAATGCTGTCTTTAGCTTCTTTGTAGTTTCTCCTCAACTTAGTTTGATTTATTGATCCTGATTGAATCTGATTCTTTCAGCACCTTGTGCTAGGTAATAGTAAATCTGGCAAGTTATTTTGTACCGAGGTATTTGTAATTTAAAGTGACTTAAGGGACTTTTGTGTGTGCCATATAAAGTTTAGTTTTTATAGTAGCTGAAACCTATAAGGAATGTTTTGAGTCAGGAGATTGGGTAGTTTGTGAATTTAGAGGATAAAAACTAAATAAAGATAGAAGCGAATAAAGTGATCTTTTAAATTGTATCTAGTAGGTCCATTTTCGTAGATGAATTGAGGAAGGAAACTTGGAAAGGACACCCAGCAAGCACAGCTGGGCTTTATTTTAAGTCAGGCCCTGTGGCTAACCCTCAACAAGTTCCATTTGGTGAATTGAGGGTACATCCATGGAGGTTGTCAGGGCCTCTGTACCAAAGAGACATAAGCTGAGAGAGAGATTCACTCCTACAGGAAAAATAATATCACTGAATTTCTAGGATTTTTGGTATATTGTGAAAATGAAAAGTAGTTGACCTGATTGTTACTCTTTAATTGCTCTATTTATGAGGGGCTGGCTGGCTGGCTTTCTTTCTTTCTTTCTTTCTTTCTTTCTTTCTTTCTTGACAGGCAGAGTGGACAGTGAGAGAGAGAGACAGAGAGATAGGTCTTCCTTTACCAAGTTGGTTCACCCTCCAATGGCCGCTGCAGCCGGCACACTGCAGCGGATGCACTGCGCTGATCCAAAGCCAGGAGCCAGGTGCTTCTCCTGGTCTCCCATGCAGGTGCAGGGCCCAAGCACTTGGGCCATCCTCCACTGCACTCCCGGGCCACAGCAGAGAGCTGGCCTGGAAGAGGGGCAACCGAGACAGAATCTGGCACCCTGACCGGGACTAGAACCCAGTGTGCCGGTGCTGCAGGTGGAGGATTAGCCTATTGAGCCACAGCACCCAACAATGAAGGGTTTTTAAAAAGGTCAAGTGATCAATTTCAGTTCACAATTGATCTCACTGATAGGTCTAAGAGTCAAAGGGATCACACAAACAAGACTAGTGTCTGCTAATACTAACTGATTGAATCAAAAAAGGAGAGAACGATCCAACATGGGAAGCGGGATACACAGCAGACTCATAGAATGGCAGATGTCCTAAACAGCACTCTGGCCTCAGAATCAGCCCTCAAGGCATTTGGATCTGGCTGAAGAGCCTATGACAGTATTTAGACATGGAAAACCAAGACACTCTGGTAAAAAGAAAAAAAAAAAAAAGAAGAAAAAGACCTAAATGAAAGATCTCTGTGAGTGAGATCCCAGTGGAAAGAATGGGGCCATCAAAGAAGGAGGTACCTTTCTCTGAAGGGAGGAGAGAACTTCCACATTGCCTACGACCCTGTCTGAATAAGATCGAAGTCGGCAAACTCAAAAGGCTTCCATAGCCTTGGCAACTCATGACTAGAGCCTAGGGTGATTACTGATGCCATAAACAAGAGTGTCAAATTGTTAAGTCAACAACAGGAGTCACTGTGTACTTACTTCTCATGTGGGATCTGTCCTTAATGTGTTGTCCAATGTGAAGTAATGCTATAACTAGTACTGAAACAGTATTGTACACTTTGTGTTTCTGTGTGGGTGCAAGCTGATGAAATCTTTACTTAATATATACTAAGTTGATCTTCTGTATATAAAGATAATTGAAAATGAATCTTGATGTGAATGGAATGGGAGAGGGAGCGGGAGATGGGAGGGGTGCGAGTGGGAGGAAAGTTATGAGGGGGAAGCCATTGTAATCCATAAACTGTAATTTGGAAATTTATATTTACTAAATAAAAGTTTAAAAAAAAGGTCATGGAGATGTTTCCTATGAAATATCGTACGTATCAGAGAGAGACCAGAGGAATGGTTTCCCAGTGTAATAAGCTCAGTGGGGAGACTGTTTTTCACAGTGACCCAGTAGATATTATATGAGCAAATAGAAGAAAGATGCTCCCAGCCTCCAATCATAAAATAATGCCAGAGAATGGGAGAGGTTGATTACCCTTTGTATACATGCATTGAAACATCACACTGTAACACATAGATAAGTGCGATTATTGTGAATAATTTTTTTAAAAAACTTTGCACTGGGTTTTATTTTTCTGCAGCAAATTAAACTTCTAATTCTAGTTCCCATGAATGTGTTGCAGTCTGCTCATGTATTATGCACCCACGGCTGCCCCACTCCATTGTCTGACTCTGGTCTTTTCCACAGTGATGTGAATGTGTTTTCTGATCCCTTGACTGAAGTAGCCCCGTGATTTACTTCGTCCAGGAGGATGTGCCAGAATGACATTTCACCATTCATGAGATTGGCCTTAAGAGGTCTTGCATATTTCTTTTTTTTCCTCTTATACCGCTGTTTTTGCCATTTTAACAAGCCCAGGCCAGCCTTTTAGAAGATAAGATCCTATGTGGAAGATAAAGCAGCATCCTAACTTCAGGCCATACCAGAGTATTCAGTTCTCCGCCAACCTGGAAGTACACCACAGTCTCCTGCATAAGAACAGCCCTGACCAGAAGAACCACCCAGCTAAGCCTGGCTCAGATTGTTCAACCACAGAATTGTAAACTAACTTGATGGTTATTTTAAGACACTAAGTTTTGGGATAATTTATGATTAAGCAAAAGCTATTACATCCTAAAACCTCCCAAAGCCAGTTTTATCATTCAAAATGGAAATGCAGAGTAGCATCCTCTTACAGGCTTACTAGTGGATTAAGTAAAAAATTACCATACTTAATAAATAGAACCTGTTATTTTTTTAAAGATTTATTTCACTGCAGCCAGAATTGTGGTGCAGCTGCTTAAGCTGCTGTCTATGGGCAGCAGATTTGAGTTTGGACACTGTTTACCATCCAGCTCCCCACTAATGCACCTGAGAAAGCAGCAGAAAATGGTTCAAGTCCTTGGGTCCCTACAGTCACATGGGAGATGCTGATGGAATTCCAGGCTCCTGGCTTTGGGCCAGCCACTGCTCTTGTGGCTATTTGAGGAGTGAAACAGCAGATGGAAGATCTCTCTCTCTTTCTCTCTCTCTCTCTCTCTCTCTTTCTCTCTCTCTGCTTTTCAAGCAAATAAATTCAAAAAATCTTTTTAAAAATTTTTTAAAAATTATTTATTTATGTTAAAGGTGAAGTGTCTCAGAGAAGAGAGAGAGAGAGAGAGAGAGAGAGAGAGAGAGAAAGAGGAATCTTCAAACTGCTTTTTTACTCCCCAAATGACCACCATGACCGGAGCTGGGCCAGACTGAAGCCAGGAGCCTGGAATTCCATCCAGGTAACTTGTAGGTGGCAGGGACCCAAGTAGTTGGGCCATTTTCTGCTGCCTTCCCAGGCACATTAGCAGGGAGCTAGATTGGAAATAGAGCAGCTGGGTCTCTTACCAGCATTTGGGCATAGAATGACAGCATCTCAGGGGACAGCTTAACTGGTGCACCACAGCACCAGTCCCTGGAACCTTTTATTTTTAACTTTTTTACCATAATCTTTATTAAATGGAACTTTTTAATGCAAATAACATAAATAAACATAAGCAGAGATAACATAAACATGAATATAACATAAATAAGAAACATAATAAATAAATAAAATTAATTTAAAGATAAACATGAATAGAGAACCAAATGTCTTAGACCAGTTTTTGCTGCTCTAACAGACTGTCACATACTGAGTAATTTATAGTTAGGAGAAATTTATTTTTCACAGTCTTGGAGAATGGGAACTCTATGATAAATGTACAGTTTCTGGGAGGTGACTCCATATTGTATCACAGCATGGTAGGCAATGAGAAGGAGATAGAAAAAGAGAAAAAGGGGGCCCAACTCATCCTTTTTTAAGGAATCTAGACCACTGTGGAGGAGCTCACTAATCAACCTCTGGCTGAGGCCAGAGCCCTCATAGGGTATTCAGCTCTTAAGGTTCCCAGAAAAGTGCCTCTTCACCTCCCCCAATGATTAGTCCCATTGCTCTCCATTGATTATTTATTTCTTGGCAAAATAATTCAATTGTGCCTCATTGTATACTTCACATAGATGGAACTGTATGCTACGGTCCATTTACCTCTTGCTTCTTTCACATAATAGTGTGTTTCCAATAATTCTGCCAAGTTGTTTTCTCTAGTAGTATTTTATTTTCTTCCCTGCCATATGGTATTCTGTTGTATACATCACAGTTTATTGCTACTATATATTTTGATGGGCATTTTTACTGTTTCCAGTTTGGGTTTCTTAGGAATAGTACTTTGCACTTATGTCTGGGTGAAGGCAAAAAGATTGGCATTCAGAAGCCAGAGCTGTGGCAGTGTTGATGTCACATCCTTTACACATCAAATTTTATACAAAGGGACAGCAGGTTGAGATTCTCTTATGTAGTGAGGTGACTTGATGGCAGTGAAACTTCTACTGTGGACTAAAAAGCACCCCCCCATATTCATAAGTCGAAACTAATCTCCAATGTGTTGTCTTAACAGGTGAGGCCTTTGGGGGGTGACTGCCATCGAGAATGAGATTAGTGTCCCTAAGAAAGACTCTGGAAGTGGCTTATTTGCTCTTCCACCAAGTTAGAATGCAGCATGAATCACGAGAATCATGTTAACTAAAAGCTCACTGGCAACAAACATCAAATTTGCGTTCTGACTTTGGGCTCCCCACCTCTAGAACTGTGAGAAATAAATTTCTCTTGTTCACAAGTTACCCACTATGTGGTATTTTTTTTTTTTTGGTAGCCTGAACAGGATAGGAAACTACTGCAGAAATCAATAGCAAATGTGTATGGTTTAATAAAATTGCAGTGGGATGTCTGGAGGTAGACTATTGGAGAGACTCTGAAAAGTAGAATCTACAGGACTAAATGTTCCTTAGACACAAGGGTATGGGAAAAACAAAACAAAACAAACAAAAAAACAAGAACCAGTGTCCAAGGTGGAGAGTCATTCCTGAATATGCAAGGACCATCTCTGGCTGCCTTGAGGAATTTGCCATGGACATGGTTGGGCCCCTTTCATTCTGGTGAAGTAGGTTGGGACCAGAGTTCTAAAGAAAGCATGGGGGACTGTTGAGATGCCAGGCTTGCAGGCAGGCACATAGATATCTTGGACCCCAGGAACAGGGCTGGAGAAATGTACCTCTCCAATTAATCTTCACCTTTCCATTTCCAGGGAAAATCTGCTGCAAAGGACATAATTTCCTCCTATATTTGATATACAGGCAGGGTATATTATTGGCCTCTTGTTCTGCATGGTGTAGTCATTTCTCATCCAGCAGTGTTACTTTTGGGCTGGCTTCTTCAAGGTTATTAGTTTACAACCATGGCAAAGGCAGCCTGCCCTGGAGCTCCAGCCTAGCTTCAGGAGCTATGGGATTCTGAGCAATAATTCCAGGATATCCCATAATCCAACATCTCTGCTCTAGATGAGAACAATGTCTGAAGCCTGAATGTACTACATGTGAAAGGAGAAGTTTGTGAAAGAGAATAAGACTATCCCTTTATGTTTTTGGATTCCAGGGAAGGAATTATGTAAACTGAAACTGCATTCCAACATTTTTCTAGTCTTGAGCCTTACATTTTGGATTAAAATTTAAGATTTTGTAAACTAAGAATCAGAAGGTAAGGTCAATCATGAACTGAATTAGGTAAGGGCTGAGAGAAAATGGCTGGGTTCTGTTGCTCATCGATCTGGTCTTTTCCTTCAGTTTACCAAACTCAGATACTTTTAAACTACCTTTTAATCCACTTCTTCTCTCCAAGAAAATCAGATGTGGAATTCCAAATGGAATAGCTAAAATAACAGTAATAAAAGGCACTCAAATACATTTTAATTTCATTATGATGTACCAGAAGGTTTAACTTCTGCCTGCAGTGCCTGCATATGGATGTTGGTTTGAGTCTTGGCTACTGCACTTCTGACCCAACTCCCTGATAATGTGCCCGGGAAAGCAGTGGAAGATGGTCCGAATCCTCGAGCCCCTCCCCACATAGGAGGCCTGGAAGAAACTTCTGGCTCCTGGCTTCAGCCTGGCCCAACCCCTGGTCATTACAGCCATTTGCAGAATCCACCACCAGATACAAAATTCTCTCTCTCTCTCTCTCTTCTTTATTCTCTCTATATATCTCTTTCAAATAAATAAATAAATAAGTCTTTAAAAACATTTTGAATTTCCAATAAATAAACGATTGTGTAATACTAATTTGTTCCAATATCACATGTATGCAGACACACACACACACACACATGCATATTAATATACTTTAAAACTTCAAGGAAACAATCAAAGAAAAATTATATTTTAGAACAAAAAATTTTGAATCAGTTTTTTCATAATGTCCATTTTCTGTGAACATTTTGAATACCCTATACATATGTGCATATAAAAAATAATCATTATTTATTTTAATATTCAAAAATTAACAAATTGATTGTTCATCTTACACTCAAACATAACTTAGCATTCTCTTTTTTTAAGCTTTTTTTATATATTTGAGAGGTCCCATTTTTTCTTTACCCAGTCAATAGCCATTCTTATGTGACTATGGTACAATGTTGAAATAAAGAATATGATACAGGTACTGTAGAGTTTGTGCTTGTGTGTGTTTCTGTGCCATTTAAACATATGTGTTGATTTGTGTAACCATCACCACATTTAAGATACAGAACTATTCCATCATCCTGAAGATCATCTTTATGTTATCCCTTTACAGTCAGCCTCCCTCCTACAACAACATATTAACCCCTGGCAACCACTGACCTGGGGAACCATTTGTCTCTATAATTTTGTCATTTTGAGAATGTAATATAAGTGAAATGTCACAACATGTGACCTTCTGAGACTTGTTTTTTCAATCTAGCGTTGATACCCTTAAGATCCTTCCATTGTTGCATATACCAATCAATATAGCAATAAAATATATGGAATAAAAGCTGATGAAAGTGTATATATACAAATACAGAAATCACAATATAGCTCTAAAATAGGTGAATATGTTCAATGAGAACGTTGCCCCCACAAGCTAAATCAGAAAGCGGAGACGGTGACAATGGATAGACATTCAGCACTACCGCAATACCTCCTTGAAATATGGCAGTGACTTGCTGAAGAAAGCACTAAGAGATCATGAATTTCTGAGTTAATCCATGGGTTGTTTTATTGTTTCTTTCCTCTTCAGGACTGGCATTGTGTCTGCCAGTTTTTACCTCTTACAGTGTTGGTGTAAATGCTATACCTGGTTTTATCTTTCAGTTAAGGATGGATCTGGAAAATCAACATTTTACATGCTTATGTGGTTGAGCACAAGGTCAGACTACACCTGAACCCTCTTTGAGTTTCAACAGCAAAGGTCTTGGATAGCATCAGAAAAATTGGGAATGTGCCAGAGGTTCAAGGGTCAACAGAATTCGGTGTTCTGTCCTTGCTTTCTCCCCAAGACAATATTCTGTCATTCTAGTAGCTTCAGTCTATTTTATACATCAGTAGCAAATGGCCCAAAGGAGCTATGAAGTAGTCTTTGAACTGATGTGTGACTTCCATTGTAATACTCAGAGAAGATATTATACTTCATGTTTTCGTTTTCCTTATTAAAGAACATAGCAAACTGTTTTCCAATTAGAACTTCTTTTTTTCTTTTTTCTTTTAATTTAATTTTATTTATTTGAAAGACAGAGTTACAGAGAGAGGTAAAGACAGAGAGAGGTCCTCCATCCTCTGGTCCACTCCTCAGATGACCGAAATGGCTGGAGCTGTGCTGATCTAAAGCCAGTACCAGGAGATTCTTCTGGGTCTCTCACACAGGTGCAGGGGCCCACGAACTTGGGCCATCTTCTACTGCTCTCCTAGGCCACAGCAGAGAGCTGGATTGGAAGAGGAGCAGCCGGGACTAGAACTGGTGCCCACACGGGATGCCAGCACCCCAAGCCAGGGCCTCAACTCACTTCACCACAGCGCTGGCCCCCAATCAGAACTTTTAACAAGTACTTTAAAGGGGTATTTCAGGCACAGCCCTCAGATATGTCCCTGATGACCTTATTCCTGGTAGAAGTTTCTCAAATTACATACAGTGTGTGTAGTGGAGACAGAGGAGTGAAGAGAAGATTATATAGGAATGAAAACTGTGAAAGCATGACTAATTATTATGATGCTTTTATCCAGAAATTTATATGGATCTAAGGAGAACACTGAATTCATTACTGTTTCTGTTTTATTTTATTTTCTGTAGTCATCTTCTTCATTATTATTTTAAAACATAACGAGTTCTTCATTATTGCAATAAAATATTTACGTCAGTCAAAATGTCATTCATTCCTTTTTCAAATGTGTAGATAGACATCTTGACCTGTGTACATATTTGTACCTATTCTTATATTCCTCTAGATGACATTTTTGTTGGTTTTCTAAAGCTGGGTGCCAATGAGGTAAACCTAAGATTCTTTTGGAAGCTTACCCTGGAGTGAGAATGTTTTCTCAACTTTAATTTCCTTTACTGATCTTTAGAATTTGGTGGGAAATTCCAGTCCCGAGAGAAATGCTGACATTATTTCTGAAAAATACCTAGATCGATGACTGTTGCTGCACGAGCTGGACCCAATCAGTTCTCAGTACAAGAAGCTCATCAACAGGGGAGGAAGCACAGGAGCCAGGATAAAAGGAAGTCATTCAATGGTTTCCTCTCTTATGCTGGGAATTTCCAAAGAAATAAAGTCAGGGGCCATCAGAAACTGGTTTGCAATGGAAAGGTAAGATAAGAGTTCATTTTCCTCACTCTTTTTAATTAATACACCCCAAATTCCTAACCGAGACAGTCTTACATAAGAGAAGACTCAGCGTCACTTTGCCATGCCCAGCTGTAGTGCTTTCCAATAGTGGATGTGTGCCACCCCACCCCACCCTGCCACATTTTTAAAAATTTATCTCATGATGTTGAGCCACTACTGTAATGATAGAGAGTAAACCTAATCAGCCTTGTTTAGAGAGCCTAATTTGTGAAAATTTACAAAAAGACATTATATCGGCTAAGACTACGTATACAAATACATTCCACTCAAATCACAATTTACCTACTACACTTATAATGATAGGTATTCTCTGTCTAGTCTCAGTTGATTTTCAAACAGATGAGCTTTAATTTTATGGATTCTCTTAACTAGCAGCACTGCTTATTCTATTTCCTTGATTCTTTGTGTAGCATAATGAGTAACTTGATATCTGCCTCATATTTTATGGGCACATAATTCATCTCAATTCCAGATGCAGGAGAGTTATTCCTGCTCGACTCCCCAATGTCCCCTCCACAGTCCCAATTAGATGATTATTTAACAGCCAGTTGAATTTCCAGACCAAGCCATCAAGGCCTGCATCTTGAATTGCCTAAACTGTTTGTTCTAACATGTGGCTTTCAGACATCCTGCTGGGTCAAGTTTAATTGAAAAAAGACGGCTTTCTCATCCTGAGAAGGTTTTAGAGGACAGAATATAAGCAGAGGGTCAGTGAGATAACAAAACATTTCCAAGATATTTTTATCTAAAACATGTACTTATGAAATCTTGTTAGAGTTAGCACTTTTTGTTATTTTCATCCATATGTAGAGTGCAAAATACAAACAAGATTATGTTTCATAAGGTGGATTGCATGGGTCAGCTTATAAAAACTATAATAAAAATAGGAACCGACAAGAGGGGATTATTACTTTTAGGATCACAGAAGCAGATTTAACTGTACCTTCATTCTTTGGAAAGTGACAATGTCTACTCTGGCACATGCTGCATCGCATGAAAATGTTACATAGGTAGATGCACATAATAGGCCTTCTTGTTAAAGTGCTGGAAAACTCCAGAAAAGAATTTGGGTGAAGATAAAATAAGACATTGAAATAATGTCAACCAATTATTCTCTTATGTGGAAAAAAAGGCAAAGAAGTAGAAGTTAAACCATGTCAAAGTCGTTTGAACTGAAGTCTCAAAAACATAAGAAGGGGGCTTTAATCCTAGTGCAGACCAGACAGACTTCCTCTGCAAACTTGAACAAATGTTGGGGTCTTTAACTTCGTTTCCCCTGTTTATGAAATGAAAAAAAGATTGGACTTTGTTTCCTTCAGGGTCCTTGAAGTGATTAATTGCCTAATGGTTTCTAAAGACCTTTGAAAACCAAATAGCGGAGATTTAACATATTATGTTGTTTTGCCCCTTGATCATTGCATTTCTGTTAATTTTCTGTAACTCAGTTTCCACTTCATTCCCCCTATTTTATGTCAACCTACTAATTATTTTTCTTGAGATGTGTTTTGTGGAGAAAGGAGGGTAAAGTCACAGACCAGCATATTGGATGGGATTACTGGTTGCAGATTTATTCTATAAATCCTGACACTGCCTCCTATCTCTTTAGTCTTTCCTTTTTTGTAGTCTTTTGTCTTTTTAAAAATATTGATCTTATTTGTTTTGAAAGGCAAAGTTGCAGACAGTGGGAGCAAGAGAGGGATGGAGGGAGGAAGAGGGAGGAAGATACACACACACACACACACAGAGAGAGAGAGAGAGAGAGAGAGAGAGATCTCGTCAATCCACTGTTTCACTCTCCAAATGGCTGCAATACCTGGGGATGGGCCAGGCTGAAGCCAAGAGCCCAGAACTTCATCCATGTCTTCCACATGAGTGACAGGGGCCCAAGAACCTGGACCATCCTCTGTTGCTTTTCCAGCTGGAACCTGTACTGGTGCCTGTACAGGGTGATGGAGTTGCAGGCAGTTCAACCTACTGTGCTACAATGCCAGATTCCTTTCCTTTGACTTTCAATTCCATTATTTTTTCTTCTTCCTCCCTCCTATGAGATATTTTAAACTTATATAACTATGCAGAGAACGAGGTAAAAAAATCAGTACATACAGCCATAACATAGACATCATAAAGGGTAATGTTTAGCTACATTTGCTTGAGGCATATTCTAATACAAATAAAATATGAAGTTACATGACACATGGGTGTCATACAACTTCATTTACAATCTCCTTCCATATGCTATCCAGTATTTGCAAAATGTACGAGTCCCAGTGAGTCAGGTTTTAAAATACATAACATATAAATGTCCAATGTATAAGCATCCCCATCCTAACTGTTTAATTCAACAATAATATGCTTTAATATTTGACCAACAATATGAAGGTGAACCTTGTTCATTTTATATGGATGTGTACTTTAATATTTTTTCCAAATCTCGGTAGACATTTATGTTGCCTTCAACATTTAACCATTAAAAACAACATTATTATAAACATGTATGGGTTTCTGTAGTGTATGTACAATTATAGAGAAATTTTGGAGTCATAGGGAATCGTATATTCAACTAACCTCAATATTTTCAGATTGTCTTTTAGAGTGAATATAATGATGTCTGTAGAAGATGAGGTTCATCCACATATCCTAATTCTTGAGATTTTCAATTTCTTTAATCATGGCTCATTTGTTACACATTGAATAATGTCTTGCTATGTATATATTTTATGAGATTTAATTTATATGGGAAAGCACATGTATTTGAGTGTTCAGTTTTATTAATTTTAAAAATGTCCACACTAGTCTAATCCCTACCACAGAGAAGATATAGAATTTCTTCTCCAGCAAAATTTTTTGAATTCCACAATAATTTTTATAATACACATTCCATGAACTTTTGGAAAACCCCTATAAGTGTGGATTTCAATAATTTTTTGCACCAAAGTAGATTTCTTTTAATTCCATTTTACATAAATTTTCTGAAGTGTCCCAAATTCATTTTCAGCTCTGCACTGAATGTCATTGATTTCATCTTTTTTTTCATTGCTTGGATGTTATCACTTAACAATTTTTACTCTTAGAAATTCTATTTTGTGAATTTCTGAAATGCTTTTCTCCCCATACTATTCTGATTTTAAGTCTTCTCTTTTTTGATTGACTATAAAAAACACTTGGTATTTTCTTAATTTTTCCAGTTCAATAACAATACTTATCCTGTTATGCATCCTCTGGCTTCATTCTTGGGAATATAGTTTCTCATGTGGCTTGGAGTTGATAATGTGTTATTTATTTTTAATGGTTTTCTTTTATGTGGAAGTTCTTCCTGTCATGTGACAGGGTCTCTATGGAATAATTTTGCTATTACTATGGTTTGTATAGTTTCACTGGTTTTGAATAAGTTGTAATGCTGAGGTCTGACTCAGTGTTCCTAAATGTGAACATGGTGCTCATTTTGGCTTTCTAGCTCTCATAGGGTAACATTGTGCTGCTACCTTGTTAACATGTTTCCTTTTTTACTATGTTTTCCATGGAATGTTTGATTAGTACTAGTATTCATACATATTTATATGATACAGTGCCATATTTTAATTATATACAGCATAAACTGATCAAACCAGGCAACTATCCTTTTGTGTTACCCCACCCCCCTATTTTTCTGATTGGAACTCGCCATCTCCTCTCCTCCAATTCTTTATACACTACATACTACATTGTTATGAATGACAGTCACCCCACTGTTCTGTGACACATTAAGATTTGTTGCCTATATCTTACTGTGATGTTACTTAAACTCTATCTATTCCTAGTTCTTAATCCTTCTTGATATCTCATAATCACTATTCTAAATTCAGATGGACTATTTTTTTCAAATGCTTCCACATATGATAGAGAGAATTCAACACTGGTTTTTGTCTGCTTCATCTAGCTTAATAAAATCATCTTCAGGAGGAGAGAACTTCCACTTTGACCATGGCCTTGTCTAAAAATGATCAGAGTCAGTGAACTCAGGGGGCTTCCATAGCCTTGGCAGCTCATGACAAGAGCCTAGGGTGATTACTGATGCCATAAACAAGAGTGTCAATTTGTTAAGTCAACAACAGGAGTCACTGTGCACTTACTCCTCATGTAGGATCTTTGTCCTTAGTGTGCTGTACATTGAGATTTAATGCTATAACTAGTAGTCAAACAGTAGTTTTCACTTTATGTTTCTGTGTGGGAGCAAACTGTTGAAATCTTTACTTAATGTATGCTAAACTGATCTTCTGTATATAAAGAGAATTGAAAATGAATCTTGATGTGAATGGAAGGGGAGAGGGAGTGGATAAGGGGAGGGTTGTGGGTTGGAGGGACGTTATGGGGGGGGAAGCCATTGTAATCCATAAGCTGTACCTTGGAAATTTATATTCATTAAATAAAGGTAAAAAAATCATCTTCAGTTCCACATATTTTGCTGCAAATGTCAGGATTTCATTCTTTATGGCTGAATGATATTCCATTGTGTTTATAGAATAAATTTTCTTGATCTATTCATCCATCAATGGGCACCTAAATTGCTTGCGTATTTTGCCTATTGGGAATGATGGTGCTGTGAATATGGGAGTATAGAAATCTCTTTTGGGGGCTGATGCAGTGGTGCACTAGGTTAATCCTCCGCCTGCGGCGCTGGCATCCCATATGGGCACCAGTTCTAGTCCTGGTTTCTCTTCTTCCAGTCCAGCTCTCTGCTGTGGCCCGGGAAGGCAGTGGAGGATGGCCCAAGTGCTTGGGCCCCTGCACCTGTATGGGAGACCAGGAAAGAAGCTCCTGGCTCCTGGCTTCGCATGTGCGTAGCATGGTGGCCATTTGGGGAGTGAACCAACGGAAGGAAGACCTTTTATCTGTCTCTCTCTCACTGTCTGTAACTCTACCTGTCAAATAAACAAATAAAAATAATTAAAAAAAAGAAATCCCTTTTGTATGTTGACTCCATTTCATTCAGATATTAACCCAGATAATCTAGTTAAGAAATGGGAAAAGGATCTCAATAGACATTTCTCAAAAGAAGGAATACCAGTGGCCAATAAATACATGGGAAAGTGCTCAAAATCACTAGCCACCAGGCAAATGCAAATCAAAAACAAAATGAGGTATCATTTAAAGTAGCTATTAACAAAATTACAACAACTAAAGGAAAAGGAAGCTCATGTGCACTGTTGGCAGTGATGCAAATTAGTACTGTAAAATATGCTTGCTATACGATCCAGCTCTCCCACTTCTCAGTAAAGCATCAAAGGAGATGTTCCAGTGCTTTCTATTCATTTCTTTGATGTATCAATCAGGGTCCATTGTAAGGCACAGGGGAGGGTTTAATGTAGTGAATTAGGTTGAAAAATTGAAGAAATGGATTCTAGAAACTCTAAAAAACTCCAGGACTAACAAATTCATACTGCTCTGGAACCACCCACAGGGCCTTGGAAGAATCAGAAAACTACTTCTGCCTTGCCTGCTACTGCCGCTCTTGCCTTCTGAGTGCCAGCGAACCGAAGGACAGGCCTTGCTGCTGCAGAAAACCCACAGCCCCAAGGCTGGCTTACAGAAGTGGCTGAAAAATGACACCAACTCTTTTCTACCTTTCAGTTTCAGGAGAATGCACTGAGTTGTGGAACCCGACTCTCCTTCGGATCCCTAGCTGTGTGTAGATATGCAGAATGCACTCAACTTTGGTTTTATTTCCGATTTGTTTAATTTGTTTTCAATCAGAATGAGAGTGTAACAGAGTGTGTGTCATGCAGTCAGTAAGTCCACCCTGAGACTCAAGGGAGACATCCCTTCCAAGGAATTGACTCTAGGTCCCTGCTTCTCAGAAACCAATGGACAAATGTGATTTGGATTCTCCAGGAAGCTGATAAAGTAAAAAGTGCAAAAGACACAGTGGGAGGGGTGGCACTGTGGCTTAGTGGGCTAAGTTTCCACCTGCAGTGCTGGTATCCCAAATAGGTGCTGGTTTGTGTCCAGGCTGTTCCTCTTCAGATCCAGCTCTCTGCTGATGGCCTAGGAAAGCAGTGGAAGATGGCCTAAAGTGCTTGAGCCCCTATATCTGCATGGGTGATCCAGTAGAAGCTCCTGGCTCTTGACTTCTATTGGCCCAACTTCAGCTGTTGTGGCCATTTGAGGAACAAGCCAGCAGATGGAAGACCTTTATCTTCATCTCTTCCTCTCTCTGTGTAACTCTACCTCTCAAATAAATAAATAAAATTTTTAAAAACACACAGTGGGAGTACCATTTGTAAATAGAAGGAAACAGGTTGAGAAAGAGAACCATCAGATATCAACAATTTCAAGTTAATAGGAAACTCTCTAGGACAAAGATGGCCCAGCAGAGAACACCCATGCTGCAACAGATCTGTCTCGCTCTCCCTTTCAAATAAATATAAATAAATAAACATTAAGAAATAGTCATGCCCGTGCGTCACAGGCTGGTGATAATCCCTTGGCTGTCAAGCTTAGGGGAACATGATTGACTTAACAATGCTCTTTGTGGGAAGGGAGATTTGGCATTGTGTCTCCCTGTCTGCCATAGGTCACCTGATCTGTCACTAGATTTGTGTGAAATCCTTGCTTCTAATCCTATGACAATACATTGCCACACGACCACTCTTAGCTATTTCCATGTTCCCTTCCCTCTTCAATCTCGACACAGGAAAATTGCCTTTATTTCAAACTTGACTAAATTATCCAAAATGTCTAAATATTAACACTCAGAGGACAATTCTGTCTTGTCATTTCATTGTGCCTTTCTGCTTGACTTAATGCATTGGCATGCTAAGACGTCCTTTCAGAGAGATTACCTAGGGTCAAGTAGCACAGTTGATGTAACTATGATGACATCACTGAGACAATAAATAAAATCGATCCCCTAGTTGCCACAGATTCACTTGGAAACTATTGGATTTGCTGTGACTGATGGTTAAATATTGCCCTGTTTCTAGCTGAGTCAAGTGAAAAATACCCATTTTTCATTGTTAATATTAATGATCACTATACTAGGAAAGACAAAAAAAAAAACAAGGAAAATAAATTGTCTCTGTATTTAATAGACTGTTTACTTGGGGATGGCCATCAGAAATCATTGAGATAAATTTCATGTGAAAATATATAAACTTGAATCTTTCCTACTCAAAGCTTGGATTGTGGATTGCCAGCATCAGTTATAGGATGAACCCAAACGAAATGCAGATTCTTACACCCCCTACCCAAACCTAAGAAATAATCTGTACCATTTATAAGATATACAAGTGATTCATATGCACTTGAAGGTTTTAGGAGCATTGACTTACACAAAAATGCTGTAGCTGATGCCTTGTGGAGGAAGAAACTGAATAGGAAGGGTGCTTAAATGGTTGCATGAGATCTCATCTTTTAGAAAAGGCAGAACTTGAATAAATAGAGTTACAAGAAAGAGTTTTGTGGATTAAAACATAATAAACTGATTTTTAAATCTGTCAGAGACAATAACCCACTGCATTATATATTTCTTAGTAATGTTTTATGGCACATCTAATAGAAGACAACTTGATATTGGCATTTATGTTGTATATCTTCTCTGCTGTAGGAGTTTGAATGAAACACATGAAGGTCTTTCAAAAATGCACTGCTAGAACTGAAATGATCTGAGTTTATAAAGAATTTCACTGTAAATTTTGCTACTGCAAGGTGCTTTATTGCCAAAAATGTCTAATTTTATTTCTGAAGTGTGGCTTTCATAAATTCTATGACATGCATTCCTTTAGATTACAGAGAGGTTGACGTTTTCATGAAAATGTTCTGCCCACAGCATTCTGTAAGTGCCTTTCCACTCTGCTCCTTCTTATGGAAAGTGGAAACTCTAACTCTGCAAAGCAGATCCACATGCTCTGTAATGCTAAAAATGGGGGCTTTTGCTATGAATTAAAATGTTCTCTTCTTTAATGCCTGCTCCCATTAAGACAGGTAAATTATATTTTCATGAAATGTTTCCATTTAAAAAAAATTATACTGATTTATGAGGTAATTTCAGAGGGTCCTACAGCAGCTGCCATCCTTGTATTTCCGATTCCACTTCAGACAGAAGGGCAGCAAACCTTGAACTGACACTACTGATTCAAAATTTTGGTGTCAGGAAGAGAAGCCAAACACTTTAAGTTGAAGGTAACTTTAAAATAATATTCCTGGCGAGTCTTATTCTTATAGCAGGAGTTAGAAGACATAATAGTGGTGTGTAAGAAAGAGGTCTGAAAAAGAAACCCACAGTTACAAAGAGAGTAGTTTAAGCTAATGCATTAGGAATGGTGACATTTGTTAAATGCCAGCTTGTTTACATAAATAGTTCCTACCTCCCTTTCTTATGCTCTGTTTCCCAATTTATAGGCTTTTTCATATATTCAGTACAACTGGAAAAAAAGAACAGTAGTGCTATGGTTTGAATATTCCCTCCAAAATTCAAATGTTACCAAAACAATAATATTAAGAGGTGGGCTTTTAAGGGATGAATTAGGCCTTACCTACCCTCTCCTGGTGGTATTCAAGTCTTTGTATCTTTCATAAGCTTCATACAGCATGTTTTACCTCTACCTTATACCCTATGAGGACACAGCTGTGTTTTAAAATAATTTTTTAGAATTTTCTATATACAAGATCATGCTATCTGCATTGGAGATAGTTTATGTCTTCCTTTCCAATAAAAAATGACTTTTGTTTCTTTTTCCTGATGGTTGTCCCAGCATCAATACCCAGAACAATCCTTAATAAAAGTGATGAGAGCAGGCATCCTTATCTTGTTCCTCATCTTAGAGTAAAGCATTTCATTTTTCTGATATTATGAGTAAATAATTTAGTATTTCATCATTAAATGTGATACTGGCTATGATTTTAACAGGATGATCTTTTTTCATAGTGAGACATTTCCTTTAATTCCTAATTTGTTGAATGTTTTTATATGAAAAGAGTGTCTTCTGTCAAATGATTTTTCAGAGCTTGCAATTATTAACAGGGAGCTGAATCAGAAGTGGAGGAGCTGAAATTTTAATTGGCACCCATATAAGATGCCAGTGCTGCAGGCCAGGGCTTTAACCCACTGTGTCACTGCGCTGGCCCCTGTAGTAGGGTTTTCTACAAGATATTTGTTAGTTCATGTTGGTTTATAATGTTGCTTGAGTGTTTTATACTCTTAATTTTCTGCCTGTTTTTTCTATCCATTTGTGAAAGGTAGGAATTAAAATTTTGAACTATGAATGTTGTCTATTTTTCCTTTCAGTTCCTTTCAGAATCTAAAGCATGCACACTATCTTTTTAATTTTATTTATTTATTTATTTTTGTTTGACAGGTATAGTTACAGACAGTGAGAGAGAGATAGAAAGGTCTTCCTTCTGTTGGTTCACTCCCCAAATGGCCACCACGGCCAGAGCTATGCCTATCCGAAGCCAGGAGCCAAGTGCTTCCTCCAGGGCTCAAGCACTTGGGCCATCCTCCATTGTCTTCCCCAGCCACAGCAGAGAGCTGGACTGGAAGAGGAGCAACCAGGACTAGAACCTGGTGCCTGTATTGGATGCCGGTGCCGCAGGAGGAGAATTAACCAAGTGAGCCACAGTGCTGGCCCCTAGTATGCATACTATCAAAAAGGCATCAGTTTGATGTTCGCCTTGGTTGCTTGACTGTTTATCAAGTTTCTTCATAGCAGAATGATTTCCCTTTCTTTTCACAGTACATTCTCTAGAAAGAAACCATTATGAACAACTCACGTGAAAGGAATGGGATGTTTTGTTGTACATCCTCAAGAGATATGCACATATTTATATTATTTGGAATTCTTTTCCAAAAGAGATTTACCTGTTCTTCCCCATTTATGAATTTAGCCATTTATTTATTTATTTATTTATATGAGTAGAGACTTAAGGAAATGTTTTTCAAATTTGGACCATAGTGTAATACTAATTATTCTGTTGTTCATATTGTTCCAGTTGTAACTATAGAAACTCCTTCAATTGCCTTCTTTTCCCTTTGACAATACCTTAACTATAGGAAAGGGTTTTTTCTTTTCACCACTACTTTACTTTCTGGAACTACAAATGTTTCATGCTTACCTCGTATATTCCATGTGCCAATCTTAAGAATCATTTATTTCCCATAACTGAAGAATGATGTTAGAAGGCTAGATCAAGTGTTCAGTGTGCTGTGTGCTCCTGAAGATTTATTGCTTCTAGGCACTTTCAGCTTTCAAAGTCAAGAAATACACATGTATGTACAAATCCAAATATATGAACATATATTCATATCTGTACATATTTCTATGTGTAACATCTGGATGCGCATTAAACAAATTAAACATGAGTTCATACAGATATCTTGAGCTCTAATCAACAGACATGGAAATATAGCTTCCTCTTCTCCCAACTGATCTGTAAAATCCCATTTTGGTGGTGATAAACCTGTTTTTTACTTCTTTGATTCATTTAATTAATTGTTTAATTCCAATGTACATATAGAAGAGCATGAGAGTATATAACCCATATTATCAGAGAAAACAACATTATTAACTAGAGTTAGTGTTTTACAGGTTCCTTTGTCTCAGCTTTCACAGATTTCAGTCATTTCCATAATTACTTAGGTTGACATATTTTCCCCATTCTTCTCAATGAATTTATTTCATACATTTGTAAAATGGTTACAGTGTTTTTTCACATGTTGCCTTTCATGCTACAATTCCCCAAACTGCCTCAATAATTACTTTATTTACATATATTAATGTAGACTTGCATTGCTCTAACATGCAGTGGGCTTTTTTTTTTTTTAAGATTTATTTACTTATTTGAAAGTCAGAGTTACACAGGAAGAGAAGGAGAGGCAGAGAGAGAGAAAGAGGTCCTCCATCTGCTGGTTCAGTCCCTAGTTGGCTGCAATGGCTGGAGCTGTGCCAATCTGAAGCCAGGAGCCAGGAGATTCGTCCGGGTCTCCCACACGAGTGCAGGGGCCCAAGTACTTGGGCCATCCTCTGCTGTGCTTTCCCAGGCCATAGCAGAGAGCTGGATCGGAAGTGGAGAAGCCAGGACTTGAGCTGGTGCCCATACAGGATGCCGGCACAGCAGGCAGCAGCCACATCTGCTGTGCCACAGGACCAGCCCCCTCAGTGGGTTTTGACAAATGCATAACGTTACATCTCCACAACTTTAGGATTATGCACAAAAGTTCACTGCCCACAAAATTCTCCTGTGCTTCATCCATTCAACCCTCCTTCTCCTCCCCTAAACTTATGCAGCCACTTATCATTCTACTGTCTTTATAGTTTTGCCTTTTGCAGAGTAACATATAATTACAATCATACAGTATGGAGACTTCCAATTTGGCTTTTGTTTCACTTGACAATATCCATTTAACTCTATGCCTTTATGTGGCTTAGTAATTTTTTCATTTTATTATGAAAAAACATTTTGCTTTGTAGATATATCACATTTTTTGTTTTTCATTTATATATATATATATTTAAAGATTTATTTATTTATTTGAAAGTCAGAGTTACAAAGAGAGAGGCGAGGCAGAGAGAGAGAGAGAGAGAGGTCTTCCATCTGATGGGTCACTCCCCAATTGGCTGCAACTTCTGGAGCTACGCCGATCCGAAGCCAGGAGCCAGGAACTTCTTCCAGGTCTCCCATGCAGGTGCAGGGGCCCAAGGACTTGGGCCTTCTTGTACTGCTTTCCCAAGCCATAGCAGAGAGCTGGATCGGAAGTGGAGCAGCTGCATCTTGAATCGGTGCCCATATGAGATGCTGACGCCTCAGGCCAGGACGTTAACCTGCTGTGCCACATCGCTGCTCCCGATTTATATATTTAAGAACAACTTGGTTATTTCCAGTTTTGGGTGAATGCAGATGCTGAAAACTTTCATGAACAGTTACATGTGTGGACATAATGGCCAGGAATGTGACCATTAGATTATCTTTTATGTTTGTGAGATGAAGAGAGAGAGAGAAACAAATCAGGAAAGACATAAAGAGGGAGAGAGTTCCCGTTTGCTAGATCACTCCCCAGATTCTCACAGCAGCTGGGGATGGGCTGAGTCCAAAGTTCTAAGTTAGGAATTCAATCCAGTTCTCCCACATCAGGGACAGAGATCCATGTACTTTGTACAGCAACACTGCCTCACAGGGGAGATATTTAGTGGGAAGCCAGTTAGGAGCCATGGGTGGGTTTTGAATCCAGGCACCCAGACATGGGACACAGGTGCCCTAACCGGCATCTGGGCCACTAGAACAAATGCTCACCCCTGACTGCTAGATTTTATGATGAGATTATTTTCAGCTTTATTAGAAACTGCCAACCTATCTTCCAAAATAACTGTGCTATTTTCATCTCATCAGGAATGAATGATAGTTTGCATTACGCCACCCCTCTCATATTTGAAAGGCTATTGTTTTGGAGGGAGAGGGTATAGAATTCTTGGTTGAGAGTCTTTCCCTTATTGAACCTGACAATGTCATACCACTGCTTCCTAGTCTTCATGGTTTCTGCTGAAAAGTCAACTGCTAATCTGGCTAAAGATCCTTTGATGTTGATGTTTATGAGTCATTTTTTTATTGCTTTCAAGAATCTTTTACTTTGTCATATGATATCTGTCTGTTGGGGACTGGTTTATTTCAGTAAATATAATGATTTACAATACTGTACACTTTACACTCTGTGGCAAAAGACAGGGTTTCTTTTTTCTTTTTCTTTCTCTCTCTCTTTTTTTTTTTTTACAGCTGAGTAGTACTCCACAGTGCATATATACCATAATTTCTTTATCAACAACTGATGGAAATCTGGGTTGATTCCATATCTTAGCTATTGTGACTTGAGCTGCAGTGAATATGGGAGTACAAATGGGGAAACTCTGCAAGACATTGGCATAGGCAAAGACTTCCTGGAAAAAACCCCAGAAGCACAGGCAATCAAAGCCAAAATTAACAAATGGGATTACATCAAACTGAGAAACTTCTGCACTGAAAACACTGAGAAACACTCAGCAAAGTAAAAAGGCAACTATCAGAATGGTAGAAAATATTTTCAAACTATGAAACAGATAAATGGTTAACATCTAGAATCTACAAAGAGCTCAAGAAATTCAACAACAAAAAAACAAACAATCCAGTTAAGACATGTGCAAAAGACTTGAACAGGCATTTCTTGAGAGGAAATTCAAAAGGCCAATAAGCATTTGAAAAAAGTCTCAGGATCACTAGCCATCAGGAAAATGCAAATCAAAACCACAACTAGGTTTCACCTCACTCCAGTTAGAATGGCTCTCATACAGAAATCAACAAACAACCATTGCTGGTGAGGATGTGGGAGAAAAGGTACCATAATCCACTGTTGGTGGGAAATTAAACTGGGGCAGCCAGTTTAAACTGGGAGACAGTATGGAGATATTTCAGAAATTTAAATGTAGACCTACCATATAATACAGCCATCTCACTTCTGGGAATTTATCCAAACCAAAAATAAAAAAAAAAATCAGCATATGAAAGAGTTATCTGTACCCTCATGTTCATTGCAGCATCATTTCTTTAAATAATCTTTCTCTTTTTTCCTATCCTTCTGATATCCCTTGTATATTTGTATGCTTGTTGGTGCTGCATAAGTCTATGAAGCTCTGTTAATTCCTTTTTTTTTTCTTTTGGCCAGGCAGAGTTAGACAGTGAGAGAGAGAGACAGAGTGGGAGTTATAGACAGTGAAAAACAGAGAGAAAGGTCTTCGTTCTCTTGGTTTACTCCCCTAATGGCTGCTACGGCCGGCACTGTGCAGATCCAAAGCCAGGAGCCGGGTACTTCCTCCTGGTCTCCCATGCGGGTGCAGGGGCCCAAGAACTTGGGCCATCCTTCACTGCCTTCCCGGGGCCACAGCAGAGATCTGGACTGGAAGAGGAGCAACCGGGACTAGTACCTGGCTCCCCAACCAGTACTAGAACCCGGTGTGCTGGCGCTGCAGGTGGAGGATTAGCCAAGTAAGCCATGGTGCTGGCCACTCTGTTAATTCTTAAACATTATCTTTTCTTTATATGCATCATTCTGGATAATCCCAATCAACTTTATATTTAACTCGGTTGAGTCTGACTTCTTTCAGCTGAAGTGCACTGTTGAGTATTCTGATTGTTTCATTCTGTAGTGAAATTTAACCTGCAGGTGTGTAGAGTGATTGCTTGTTATGTGGCTAAAAAGGATAAACGTAAACTACAGACATAGGAAAAGAGTAAGTTCTGGATTTGTCAAAAAATCTGAAATAGAGCCAGGGAACATAGACTCAGGAAATTAGGAGCTCAAGTATGGAAGGATTTTTAAAACTATTGGGTTTCATTAGTGCAATGCTTGTATTCCATTCAATATCATTTTAAATAGTTGTTTCCATTATATTTCCACGTATGTCAATAACCAAAAGTGTGGCCTGAGGCAAGGTGCACCTAAGTTTCTATCTCTATAAAAAATAAGGAGGAAGATTTTTGAAGCTTCTTTGAAGTTTTAAGATTTCATGTTACAATTTAAATGTAATTTTGGCATTTTTAAATAAAATAAAAATGATTATTCTTGTGATCATAGCTTATTTTGTAAATATTCCCTGATTAACTCAAGTTGAAAATATGACCTGGTCATTTTAATCTTTTGTTTAATACATTCTTGCATCAACCCAGTGATGTTTATTTGGTGAATACCATTTGTGTATTTATCAACATTGCTTTATTGCATTTCTGTAAATGAAGATTGAGGGGAAATGTTAAAACATAGGTATCATCTCCATCATCAACATCATCAACATTATCATCATCATCTTGTACATGGACAATTCACAATATTTCTAGTGTGCCATAATTTATCAAAATTTATTTTACATTATCATTCACTAAAAAAGAAAATTTTTCTTTCTTTTCATAGGAGAATGATTGATTTTGGCAGATTAAATTCTTCCTTAATATGTGGAACATCTTTCAAGTGTTTAACTCATATGTGGGGCTATCTCACGCTTCTGTGTACGTGTGTGTGTGTGCAAATGTGTATGTTATGTATGTGGGACTCTATCAATGTTTGTGAGTACTGTCATTGAGAGTTCTCCTTTTACTGAGTTTGTTAAGTTTCAATGAACTTTGATATTTGGATATCTTTCCCCAATAATCCTACTCTTCTCTACTAGGTTTTCTGGTGAGCTAGTTGATGCCTTAGAAAAGTTCATACTTGGTAGGGGGTTTAATTGTCTGCCAATACCCACTTGTCGTCAGTAGAACTGGATGCTGTGGAATGATATTTGGACTGCTCTATGTAGCTTTAGTTATTTATATAAAAATTGATATGTTTCATCCTCATCTTTCTGGCTGTTTTCACCACTTATCGCGGTTGTTTGTACAGAATATCAACCTGCTACACCACAGCACTAGCCCCTGTGTTACACATTCTTAGTGCACCACTGTTCTTAGACATATACTTGACAATGTGTCAATGTATCGATTTAAACTTATTATTTTAATTTGGAAGAATTCTTGTTTCTTTGTCATATTTTTCTCTTTTCTCTTCTGTTAAGTTGGAAATTACCCTAGGGGACATGGTTCTCCCTATGGTTGAGAAAACAGAACTTTATTGAGTAGTTGGGTTAGTTCTGTACTATGAGATGACTGGCAGATTCTACATTGTTATTGTGCTATAAGTTGTTTTTAATGAAGATGATGAATTATAGAAGTTCTTATCATATATGACATCATCCTAGTTTCTATCTAAATCTTTTATCTATGATTTTTTCTTCTTTTTTTTTTAAAGATTTATTTATCTATTTATAAGTCAGAGTTACAGAGAAAGGGAGTGGTAGAGAGAGAGAGAGAGTGAGAGAGAGATCCCATCCACTTGTTCACTTCACAGATGCCCACAACAGCTGGCACTGTTCCAGGCCAAAGCCATAAGGCAGGAGCTGCTTCCAGGTCTCCCACATGAGTTGCAGGGGCCCAAACACTTGGGCCATCTTCTGCAGCTTTTCTCAGGACATTAGCAGGGAGCAGATAGGATACCAACCTGTGTCCATATGGGATGCCAGTGTTACAGACAGTGGCTTTACCCACTAAGCTGCAGCTCTGGCCCCTCTAGGATTTTCTTTTGTTAGAAGGGTAATAGACAATCCCACACTGAGTTACTGCTCTAAGGTTGAGAATGGGACTATAGAAGAGATACTGTGCAGTTGGGCAAGGGAAAAATGAATTCATAAAAACGAGAGGAAAGAACTGGTGTTGTATTTTTTCCCAGTCTGAATGTGGATTCCTGCCAAACCTTTTCAATCAGTCTGCATGATGATAAGTCTTTGCTTAAAATCAAATCACGCTGGAGATTGGCCACAGGTATTTGTTATCTTCCCAGTGCTCTCATCAGTAAGGCAATGTAACCAAATAATGCTTATCTAACAAGGGCCCATAGGAAAGCATGGGCAGAGGTAAATAGAATGAAGATGGGACTATTACTTAAACACAACACAGAACCAATGGATGTGACTGTATTTGAAAAACTTAGGCTCTTCTGTCTTTACTAATACAAAATGCAGTGTTTCAAATTTTAATTTACATTTTTATTCTTGAGAATTTTTGACCTCCCTCAGCCAAATCCTCATGTATTTGCTTACTCTCATGTCTCCCAGAACATCCAGATTTTATAGCCAGTAAAATGCCTGGTTAACCAAAGCTACCAATCCAAGAGGAAGAGTTCCAGCAGGAAACATCTCTAGAATGAGTGAGAAACAGATAAAATAAGCAGGAAATAAGACTGGCTGAGCAATTTTTTTGGCTACCATTACTGGAAGCAACACTCACAATCAATTTACAACTCTGTGAAGTTTGGGTTTTAGAGTAATTCTCGTCTCCTCTTCCATTAGTAAGGCTGTAAGCTTGGCGAGCGAACGATCCTTCCGTGTGTGTATGTGTCAGTCCCCAAGGCAAGACTGTGCTAGAGGATTTCCAACCATTCAATGTAAAAATGCAATTGTCTACACTCTAAATTGCTTCTTCATAATTTCCGGTAGCTACTTCCTACATGTTCTGTCAGGGGGCGTCTAAGGAGAAGTGTACAAGGGTGGGACAGTTGTCATAGGCTATTTTTTTTTAATTTATTTATTTATTTGAAAGAGTTACACAGAGAGGGGAGAGGCAGAAAGAGAGAGAGAGAGAGAGAGAGAGAGAGAGAGAGAGGTCTTCCATCCCCTGGTTCACTCCCCAGTTGACCGCAACATCCGGAACTGTGCCGATCCAGAGCCAGAAGCCAGGAGCTTCCTCCTGGACTCCCACGAGGATACAGGGGCCCAAGGACTGGGGCCATCTTTTGCTATCCCAGACCATAAGAGAGAGCTGGATCGGAAGTGGAGCAGCCAGGTCTTGAACTGGCACCCATATGGGATGCCAGCGCTTCAGGCCAGGGTGTTAACCTGCTGCACCACAGGAATAGCCAGCCCCAGGCTATTTCTTGAATTAATAGAATGCCATATTTTAAAAAGTGAGTGAATTAAGGTTGCTTAAAATAAATTGGAGGGGCCAGTGCTGTGGTGTAGCAGGTTAGGCTGCTGCCTGCAGTGCCGGCATCCCAGATGGGTGCCAAATTGAGTACTGACTGCTCCACTTCCGATCCAGCTCTCTGCTATGGCCTGGGAAAGCATAGAAGATGGTCCAAGTCCTTGGGCCCCTGCACGTGTGTGGGAGACCTGGAAGAAGCTCCTGGCTCCTGGCTTCAGATCTGCACAGCCGTTGCGGACAATTGGGGAGTGAACCAGTGGATGGAAGACCTCTCTCTCTCTGCCTCTCCTTCTCTCTCTGTGTGACTCTGACTTCAAATAAATAAATAAATCTTTAAAAAATAGATTTCAGAACCTACTTTGTTTTTTCAATTTCATTAGTTTTATTGTACATATATTATATATAATATATAATACAATGTATCATGTTAACCATTTTGTGCACATGTATATACACACATAAATAAAAATCTTCATTTATTTGAAAGAAAGAGAGAGAGACAGAGAGAAAGAGACAGAGATAGAGATCATCCATGTACTGGTTCACTTCCTCACAAATACCTGCAGAGCTGGGCCAGGCCCAAGTCAGTTCCATTCAGATATCCCATTTGGGTGGCAGGGCCCCAAGTACTTTAGCGGTCAACTGCCGCTTCCAAGGATACGTTAGTAGGAAATTGGATTGGAAGCGGGGTGGCTGGGACTACAATTGGCACTTCAATATGTTATGTGGGCATCCTGGTAGGCTTAGCCCACTGTGCCACAATGGCAACTCCCTCCATGTCAACCATTTTTTAGTGAGCAGTTGAGCAATGCATTAAACACATTCACAATGCTGTGCCACCATCACCACCAGCATCTCGAGAGCTCTCTTCACATCCTATAAATGAAACTCTATGACTGTTAAACAACTCTCACTAACCCTAGCCTTTGGGAATATCATTCTACTTTCTAACTCTGGATTTTGACTATACTAGCCACCTCCTAGAAGCAGAATCATACAGTGCTTATTCTTTTGTGTTTGGCTTATTTTCTTTAGCATAATATCTTCAAGGTTCACCTTGTTGTGGTATATATCAGAATGCCCCCTCTTTTTTAGGGCTGAGTAATTTTCCATTCTACATATGTATAATATTTTGTTTATTCATTTTTCTGTCTATGGACATTTGTGTAGTGCTTCTGCCATTGATTATTGTGAATAATGTTATATTTACTTAATTTTGAGAAGGGAAGATTTCTTGAACCAGAGAGTTCCTGTATCATGGTGGATTTGGAAGTAACAAATTCTACTGAAACTGAGATCCAGATATGTTGTATTAAAACCATAGATATTATTTATGTATTTTTGTCTATAAAATATTACTGGAAGCTTTCAAATCATGCAGAATATCCAGTTGTCAAGGTGTTTTCTTTTTTATCATTTTTTATTCTTACTAATTATTTTAAAAATCAGATTTCCCATGCAAGTATTATCTCTGATTTTAGACAGTACAATTCTCTTATCAATCCTTCTATAGTTTGTGATGGACACACCAGAGATTTTCCATGATAATTTCAATAAGGCTGAGCCAAAACTTAAGGGGCATGGTACAGTCATACTCAATGTTTCTTGATCTACAACTCTGTCTGTTTACAAGGAAAAGTGCATTGTCTTCCTGCATAGAGTGATATATACTCTGTTTGCCTGTATTTATGGGGGGCACCCTGTTCCAGAGAATTCAAGTTTTATTAGATCCTCCTCAGCGGGGTGCATTTTAATTGCTTGAGTTATATTAGCCCTTGAGGTAAGATACTTTTCTCAAGTGTCCAGCCAAGCCCCTGATCAGCCCTCCTCAAAGCCACAGTTAAATTGGCATGCTTAAATAGGGCAGGAATGCTTACGTCCCAGATCTGAGAGAGGTAATTTGGTCCAAAATGCACTCCAGTAATGTTTATGTTTCAGATAAAGTGCTTACAACACTGTCGCTGCCCTTTTGACCCCCGTTTCCTTGTTCCTGTGCTTCGAGGAGAAAGTGATCCTAAAACTCCAGTCTTTACTTTTATTAGCTCCCAGAGTGAACTAGGATTTCAATCCAATCTTATCTCTGGTATAAACATCCTGTTAGCATTCATATCTTGGCGATATCTTGGGGAAAACTATTAAATATGTTCCATCAAGGAAACACATGGAAGCTCATCAGAAATAATTTCTTTTTTTTTCTCTCTCTCTCTTCTTCTCTCTCTCAATCTTTCTTGATGTTTCTATCTTGCCTTTTTTCTCCTTTCTAGTCTTTCCATCTTTTTCTTATTTCTTTGCAAGCATGAATACACATGTTGCAAACTTCAGGCAAAGCACTTTCTCAATATGGAGTATTATGGAGCACAGTCTGTTCTTGTCATGACATTTCTAATTGCATGGTGTTGCCTGTAGAAAATATGCCCCTAAGCTTCTATATTTGATACAGGTAAAATTTTCTCTGTGCACCAATTAATGCTTAATCCTTTCAAATATCTAAAAAATATTTAAAATATGATTGTATTTTCCAGTAGTCTTCCCAGTCTTTGTTCTCAGTCATTTCAGTTTGGAGCTAAATTGTCTCTTGAAGTTCCTAGATAAAATAATTAGGAATAAATTTACCCCAAAGCTGAAAGGCATATACACTGAAAACTACAAAATATTGACTTTTTTTTCAAATTACATAAATGCGTGTAAAATCATTCTGAGTTCATGGCACTATTTACTAATGTGTTTCACAGAGTAAATGCAATCCCTATTAAAATTAGTATCTTTGGGCCAGCACCTTGGTACAGTAGGTTCAAGCTCCAGACTGCAGCACAAGCATCCCACGTGGGCGACAATTCAAGTCCTAGCTGTTCCACTTCCAATCCAGCTCTCTGCTAATGCACCTAGGAAAGCAGCAGAGGATGGCCCAAGTCCTTGGGTCCCTGCACCCACTGTAAGAGACCCAGAAGAAGCTCCTGGCTCCTGGCTCCTGGCTCCTGGCTTTGGCTTGGCCCAGCTCTGGTCATTGCAGCCATCTGCAGAGTGAACCGATGGATGGAAGATCTCTCTGTCTCTACCTTCCTCTGTAACTCTACCTTTAAAATAAATAAATAGTGTGATATTTTTCTGCAAAAATGTTGACACTGACCCTCAAATTTGTATAGAACATCAAGAGTCCCAAAATATTATTTAAATAAAGAAGAAAGTTTGAGACCTCAAAGTTCTGAATTTCAAAAATAACTACAAAGTTAAGGAGACAAAAATAATATAGTCTTAGTTTTCAGGAATGAGCCCAAACTATTCTCTGGGTTCTGGCTGTCAGTGAAGCATACTTAGGCCACTGCAGCCCTCATTCAAGTGGGCCCAGGCATGACCCGTGCGGGTGGCAGACATTGGAGTAGTCACATGGTACTGGTTTTTCCTGTGTGATGGATGCGAGGATTGTGATATCATGGCAATTTTTACTGAGATTTCAAAGGAAAATCTGCATGGCCAGGCAGAGTTGTTCTGCAGAGCTGGAGCCTCCACATGGAATCCCTGATGGGATGTTGCCTGGTATAGCTGTGGGAGTGAAGCTACAACGAGGATCACAGAAAGGTAGAGGTGTCAGCAACATGAGACACCTGCCACGGAAAGCTGCAGGCAGTGTGTCAGGCAAGCCTTGGGAAACTGCAAGCATCAGTGTGTAGCCTCAGAAAGAAACTATGCGGACAGAGATGAACCCAATTGTGAAAGCACAGAGACCTCCACTTAGATTTTGAAAGGTGTTTTGGACAAACTGGGGGTCCAGACAGAGACTGGTTGTAACACTTGAGCTACTGCTGAGTCCCCACTCGGGCAATGCCAAGCATAAATGTGAGATCAAAGGTGCTGGGGTCTTCACCATAACAGTGCCTAGTGAAACTGCAAAGATAAGACTCAAACCTGTAGGAACTGACATATAGGCTGCAACCAGCAAAGCCGTAGGAGTCAGGCAGCTCTCATTACACTGTCCCCAGGATGCCAGACAGGGAGCTTTGAGATTTAATGTTTGTCTTGCTGGACTTCAGTTTTGCTTTGGTCCAATTAATCCTTTATTTGTCCCTGTCTTCTTTTTTGGAATGGAAATGTTTATCCTGGATATGTCCTGTCATTGCATCTTGAGAGTATGCAATTTGTTTCTTATTTTACAGGGGTTCACAACAGAAGGAGTTTGCCTTGTGTCTCAAATGAGACTTTGGACTTTTAAATTAAGGCTGGATAGAGTTAACACATTGGAACTTCTAGGAACAGATGAATGATTGTTGTTTGTGGGCAGGACATAAGTTTTATGGAGACAGAGGCGGAATGTTATGATATGGATAGATTTGCTTTCCACCAACTCATGCAAATTCTTAAACCTCAGTGTCATAAGTTAATTGATATAAAGAGGATGGGAGTTTAATCCAATTATGGTGATTGGGAGCCAGGCTTAATGGAGAGGTCTTTGGGTCATTGAGGGGTGTGCCCTTGGAAGGCAGTAATCAAGAGAGGGTTGATTGTAAAAGCCAAGTTGGTTCTAACCTCTAGGCTCCTGGATCACTGTGTGATCATTCCTCCACATGTTCTCACCATCACAAGCGTCCATCCTCATCAGATACCAGACTTTCGGAACCACTCTATTTGGACTTTGAATTTCCAACTCCAAAGGCTGAAGTAAATCTTCCTCCTTAAGTAGCTTCTCTAGGGGATGTTAGTTGTAGTAATAAAAAGCTAGTAGACATGGTGCAATAAGGATGCTAAGTGAAAAAAGCTGGACATAACATGTCACTTATTTTATGATCCCATTTGTATGAAATATCCACAAAGGATAATCTATAGAGAGAAAAGACTGATGGTTGCCAGCAAGTGGGTGAGGAAAGAAGTACACAAGTAGACATGATTTTGAATTTGCATGACCTTTCTCTGAGGGTCATAAAAATGATTTGGAACTTAAAAATGGTGAAGGTTGGACAACATTATGGAGGTACTAAATGCCACTGAAATGTATCCTATGAAATAGTTCATTTATATTGTGTGAATTTCATTTCAATAAAAAATAACAATTTAAAAGAATGACATAAATAGATTATGATTCATTGAATTAAAAATATCTGAATCTATAGTGATGATTTAAGAATGAGTAGTGGAAGAGATAACAAGAGGGGAAGAGGGAGACTGGAAGAGAGGGAGGAAGGAACGAAGAAGAGTCTTTTTCTCATGCTCTTAAAGTGTTGCTTCACAAATTCTTTTAATAAAAATGTGAAAATCTCCCTTTATGAAATAACCATCTAGCTAACCATATTTCAATCTAATAATACATTTGGAATCAACTATGAGGCAAACTAGCATCATAGACCCCCAAGTATGAAATAAAAGGAATGTTACAGAATCTACCATGTGGTCCTGGTGCAGAAATGCTCATCATGAATCATATCACATGAAAATAAGCAAATAATTCCCATGTTAGGTGCCCCATATAAGAAGAGGACTGGACTTCAAAAGAGTAAATGTTGTGAAAGATGAAAATTTCAGAGGGGTTGTAAATGGAGACGGAAGAGACACTGATAATGAAATGCAGTGTGTGAACCTGGAGTGGATCCTTGATCTAAGGTAAAAGAAACAATGCTAGCTGTTAAGGCCATTTTTGGAAGTACTGGGGATATCTGAATGTGAACAGAACTGGATGTATGTATACGATTGTGTTAGTTTTTTATGTATTGCCTCTAAGCTCCTAATGGACCCTTCAATATATGCTCTGTGATAAATAGTGAACACCCATTAATCATTTTCTCATTGAATTGATCATGATGTTGAGCATTCTCAGTAGAGGGTACTGGAGGAACTTCATGGGAGGAAAAGACCTCCTGCAATTTACATGCCAGAAGACAGCCCCTGGGGAGGAGGGTTGAGTAGTGACAATGTGATACATGTGGTACCCAAAAAACTGTTCCAGTTATAGGCCCAGTCTGCTCCCAGCTTCTGCCTGGCAGTGACCTCCTGGGCAGACTTCTCATTATGGAAACAAGTGCGCCTGTGTGGCTCACACACAGTTGCCTGTAGCATGAGCATTGTATACTGAACAGCCATTCATTCTGCCAGCTTCTATAGGGAACATCTGCGACCCAGTCCTACAAAAGAGCTGCCCCTCCCTCTGGAGTGCCTTACAGGACCTGAGGTCTTCTGCTCCCATTGCCCCTAGTTGCCAACTGACAGCTCCTCCACCTGCAGTTGAGAGAATATCTATTGCTTGCTTACTTACCCAGTAATCACCCACTCTGGCTAACCTGCTGATTTTCTTTGTGATATGGTGGCTAAACCCCTTCTTCTGTGAAGGCTGAACCTCTTTTCACATTTGTCCTTCCTTGGATTTTCTCTTCCCTTATATTTTATACTCCATAACTACAGTTAACAATTTTACCATTAAACTTACCCCATTTAATCTGTTCTCTGGTGTCTATCTCCTGTCTGTACTCAGATTGCTACATAATTTCAATCAGGCATGAAATGGGCCCCTGAAGCTAGTAGGCATATTTCTGGGGCTTCTTTAACAAATAGTTATAGAAAACAGCAGAGATTTATACTCTCACATTTCTGGAAACCAGAAATCAAAAATCAGTAGCACTGGGCAAAAGTCAAGGTACTGGCAGCTGGCTCCCTCTGGGGGCTGTAGGGGAAAATCTGTTCCTTGCCTGTTTCATCTTATGGTAGATCCTGGCACTTCTTGTCCAATAGCCACTTTACACCAATATTTTAATCTTCAAGTCTCTCCTGACTCTATCTTCACATGGTTTTCTCTTCTCTGTATCAACTCCCATTCTGCCACTCTTTTATGAGGATACATGTAGAACATTTAGGGATACTCTCCCTATCCCAAGACTTTTCATTTAATTCCAATCCAGAGATTAGAATATAGAACACAAATACCTTTTGGTAGTCTACATTTTAGCTTACCACAGAATTGATTTGAAAGTTGGTTGGTCATATTTTGGGGCTTAAGCATGATGTTTACCAATAAAATGTGGAATACCCACACAGAAACCAAAGTATACAGTTCTATTTGAGTACTAGTTATGCCATTAATTCACATAGTACAACACATTAAGGACAGAGATCCTACATGGGGAATAAGTACACAGTGTCTCCTGTTGTTGATTTAACAATTGACACTCTTATTATGACGTCAGTAATCACCTGAGGCTCTTGTCATGAGCTGCCAAGGCTATGGAAGCCTCTTAGGTTCACCAACTCCAATCATATTTAGACAAGGCGTAGTCAAAGTGGAAGTTCTCTCCTCCCTTTAGAGAAAGGTACCTCCTTCCTTGATGGCCCATTCTTTCTGCTGGGATCTCACTCACAGAGATCTTTCATTTAGTGATTTTTTTTTTTTTTGCCACAAATACCAATAGATAATGTCATGTGGTGGCAGCACATGTAATCCAGGTATCTTCTGTGGTTGATTATAACTAAGTGCCACTTGAAGTGCATGCCTTGGGAGTTCAAGTGGTTGCTTTACTTAACTGCATGGCAGTAATGATGATTACAAGGACCACTGCATGGGATGGATGGATTTTTTTTTTAGTGCACTTGAGTGCTTACAAAAAGAAAATGATGAGTTAAAGGACATTAGCTTGAACTTCAAGTCATGATCTGAGAATGATAGCTCTAAAACATTTTTTCTTATGTGTGCAGATGTGATATTGCTGAAAATCATACATAATTTTAAATTGTTTGAGTTATTGAATGTTTATGAAAGTTGCATACAATTGTATTATAACAATTGTCTGAGTTTCTCATTCTAAAGGTTATTAACTGAGAGATCATGGTATTTTCAAATTGCAATTGTTGCACCTGATTGGACTTAAGTGTAAATGAATCTTAAACTCCAAATTCATTCTGAACCTCCCTTACCAGTAGAAACAGCTTGCTGTTTGGTATTTGAGAAGATTGACCTCCCTTGGCCTGAAAAATGTGTGATACACTTAATTCGGTTGAATTGAATGCCTCTAAAATTTTTCTCAGGGTTCACCAGAACTAGCCTCTATTGTCATGAGACACATAACCAGGGTCAAATCTCATTGGGTTCCAGGGTAACATTAACCTATATAACCCAGATGGAATACAAGGTTTTGCTGATATTTATTGGCAGAAACTTAGGGAGTTTGTAGTGGAATATTTTCTTAAGTGTTAGATATGAAACCAGACAAGGATGCCCACTCTCACCAATGCTATTTAATATAGTTCTGGACGTTTTATCCAGAACTATCAGGCAAAAGAAGAAGAAGGAGGAGGATGAGGAGGAGGAGGAGGAGGAGAAAAGGAAAGGAAAGAAAAGAAAAGAATACAAATAGGGAAGGAAGAAGTCAAACTATTCCTATTGACTGATGACATGAATCTATATATAGGGAACCCAAAAGACTTCATGAAGAGAATTTTGGAACTCATAAAGAGCCGAGAAAGACATTTTAAGATCAATTCCATTCACAAAAGCTACACAAAATTTAAATACCTTGGAATAAACTTAACCAAGAACATCAAAGATCTCTATGATGAAAATTAGAAACATTAAAAAAAGAAATAGAAGATACAAAAAGTGGAAAAATCTCCCATATTCATGGATTGGAAAAATCAATATCTTCAAAATGTCCATACTACCAAAAGCAACTTATAGATTCAATGTGATCCCAATCAAAATACCAACAACATCCTTCTCAGATATAGAAAAAAATTATGCTAAAATTAGTATGGAAACACAAGAGATGCCAAATAACTAAAGCAATCTTAAACAATAAAAACAAATCTGCGGGCTGGCACTGTGGCTCACTTGGTTAATCCTCCGCCTGTGGTGCCAGCATCCCATATTCCTAATTGCTCCTCTTCCAGTTCAGCTCTCCGCTGTGGCCCGAGAAGGCAGTGGAAGATGGCCCAAGTGCTTGGGTGCCTGCACCCGCGTGGAAGACCAGAAACACCTGGCTTCTGGCTTCAGATCAGCATAGCTCCAGCCATAGCAGCCATTTGGGGGGTGAACCAACGGAAGGAAGATCTTTCTCTCTGTCTCTCTCTCTCACTGTCTAACTCTAGCTGTCAAATAAAAAAAAAAATCTGGAGGCATCATAATACCGATCTCAAGGCATACTTCATGACAGTTACAATCAAAACAACCTGGTACTGGCACAAAAATAGATGCATAGACCAATGGAACAGAATAGAAAACCCAGAAATTAATCCACACAAGATCCCTACCATACTACCTACACAAAAATCAACTCAGAATGCATTGAAGACCTTACTCTATGAGGTGATACCATCAAATTACTAGAGAGCATTGGGTAAACCCTACAAAACATTGGCATAGGAAAATATTTTTTGGAAAAGACCCCAGAAGCATAGGTAATGAAAACCAAAATTAACAAGTGGGATTACATCAAACTGAGAAGCTTCTGCGCTACAGAAGAAACACTTGGCAAAGTGAAGAGGCAACTGACAGAATGGTAGAAAATATATGCAAACTATGAAACTGAAAAAGGATTAATTACCAGGATCTATAAAGAGCTCAATAAACTAAACAACCACAAAACAAACAAGTTAGTCAAGAAATGGGCAAAAGATCTGAACAGACATTTTTCAAGAAAAGAAATTCAAATAGCCAACGGACACATGAGAAAATGTTCAGGCTTGTAGCCATCAGGGAAATGCAAATCAAAACCACAATGAGGTTTCACCTCACCCCGTTTGAATGGCTCTCATACAGAAATCAACAAACAACAAATGTTGGCAAGGATGTGGGGAGAAGGGTACATTAATCCACTGTTGGTGGGACTGTAAACTGGTACAGCCACTGTGGAAGGCAATAGGAAGATATTTCAGAAAGCTGAATATAGACCAAACATATGATCCAGCCATCCTACTCAATCCCACTCCTGGGAATTTATCCAAAGTAAATGCAATCAGCATATGAAAGAGTGATCTCTACCCCCATGTTCATCTCACTCAATTTACAATAGCTAAGATATGGAATCAACTCACATGCCCATCAACTGCAGACTGCAAAAAGAAATTATGGTATTTATAAACACTAAGGACTACTACACAGCAATAAAAAATGAAATCCTGTCAATTGCAAGAAAACGGATGCAACTGGAAACCATTATACTAGTGAAATAAGCCAGTCCCAGAAAGACAAATACCATATGGTCTCTCTGATCTGTGCTAACTAATGGAGTCCTTAAAATGCTATATATAGGAGCAAAACTGACACTTTGAGATGTGCTGATTTTGAACAACTTTGACTGTTAAGGAACAATTTTTTTTTCTTTTTCCTTCAGTCTAATCAGTGAACTCTCTACTTAGTGTAGGGTTAATCTTATGAGTACAAAAATTAATGAAAAATTGATCTCTGTAAAAAATAAGAATTGGAAAGGAAGAGGGAGGAGAAAGAAAGGTGGAGGTATACGTGGTAAGGAGTTGAAGCGGAAGAATCATCATGTTCCCAAATCTGTATATATTACATCTATGAAGGTGTATTCTTAAACAAAATAAAATAATTTAAAAAGAAAGAAATACAATACTACATTTTGAGTTAAACTAGTTGATACAGAGCCAGAGCTCCATTCAGTGGGTGAATCTGAACAGCCGTGAAGGGATACACTCATAGGGACAAAAATTCATGCAGTATAATCTTTGTCCACTGTTTCTGGAGTGACATGTGGCCAAAGTACAGACCTATATTGATAGGTGTACATTTACTAATGGTTTGGAAGACTAGTTGGGGGATTCAAAGGAAAAACCTTGGAAGATTTGTAGAAATGTCTTTGGGGAAGAACTGTATAGAATGGTCTGTCATACCAGACATAGGTCATCTACTGCAGGTAATACTTGTAATAACATAATATTTTAGAATCAAAATGTGGTAAGACAAGCTATCTTGTTTGGTCTCACCACACACACATGTGTGTACTATTTGAGGTAATGGCTATGTTAATTAACTGTTATGGTCATCATGCCACATTGTGTATGCATAACATCCTATTGTAAACTTTAAATATATGTATTTTTTATTTGTCAATTACACTCCAGTAAAGGTGGGAGAAAATAAATATACAAAATAATACCTCTGTGAATGTCATTCAGCCTCTTTTTCCTTGCCATCCCAGTGCTTGTTCAGTGAACTTATGAACACTGTGCCATGATGGCAGGGATGGAGGATATGGATGGGCTCAGTAGGAACTTCTAGTTATTTATTTATTTAACAGAGTGATAGAGCGAGGGGGAGACAGATAGACAGACATCCATACCACAGACACACACACACACACACACACACACACATGGAGGGAGGGAGGGAGGGAGGGAGAATCATTTTCTTTTTCTTTTTTTTTATGATTTATTTTATTTATTTGAAAGACAGAGTTACAGAGAGAGGTAGAGACAGAGAGAGAGGTCTTCCATCCACTGGTTCACTCCCCAGATGACTGCAACAGCTGGAGCTGTGCTGATCCAAAGCCAGGAACCAGGAGCTTCTTCCGGGTCTCCCATGTGAGTGCAGGGGCCTAAGGACTTGGGCCATCTTATACTGCCTTCCCAGGCCATAGCAGAGAGATAGATTGGAAGAGGAGCAGCAGGGACTAGAACTGGCAGCCATATGGAATGCTGGCGCATCAGGCCAGGGCTTTAACCTGCTGTGCCACAGGTGAGAATCATTTTCTATTTATTGGTTCACTTCCCAAAAAACTGCAACAATTAGGGCAGGGCCAGACTGAAACCAGGAGCCAGAAACTCCATTCACGTTTCCTATGTGGGTGGCAAGAATCTGAGTATTTGGGATATCATCTGTTGCATCCAAGCTGCAACCAAAAGGCAGATTGGGGCCAACACTGTGGTGCAGTAGGTTAATCCTCTGCTTGAGGCACTGGCATCCCTTATGGGGGCCGGATCTATTCCCAACTGCCCCTCTTCCAATCTAGCTCTCTGCTGTGGCCTGGGAAAGCAGTAGAAGATGGCCCAAGCGCTCAGGCCCCTGCACTCTTGTGGGAGACCTGGAAGCAGCTCCTGGCTCCTGGCTTTGAATTGGCACAGCTCTGGCCATTGTGGCCATTTGGAGAGTGAACCAGTGGATGGAAGACCTTTCTCTTTGTATCTCCCTCACACTGTCTGTAATGTTACCTCTTAAATAAATAAATAAATCTTTTTTTTTAAAGGCAGATTGATTGCATTGGCTTTCTTCCATAATGGAAGTGACAAAGAAATGTTCTCCTGGAATAGGCGTATATTCTGGGTATGAAGATTCCTCCCTTACCAGTAATGTTTCATCTTAATCCCATCCTTGGGATTTAAAGGATACTTGACCCACTTTCGTGACATTCCATATCATTGCATTGACTGCAAACACCTTTCACAGAAAAGGAAATTCAGCAATGTGATCATGTCTGGCGGTCAACTCAGCTTACTGTACACCACAGCACCCCGAAGCAATTGGCTTAATGCAAAAGTGAAATGGATTATTAAAGACTCGTTATAGAGTCAGTTGGTAAATAACTCTTCGCTTGGGTGGAATTCTGTTTCTGGAGGGTGCAGTTTATGCTTTGCATTAGAAACTGCTACGTGGCATGTTTTCTTCCCCATAGTCAAAACACATGTGTCTTAGAATCAAGGGAAGGGAATGAAAGGGACTACTTTCACTTTTATAACTTCTAAGCTCTTGCAGGATTTTTGCTTTCCATCCTGGTAACCTTAATGTCTGCTAGACTGGAGACTGTAGTTCACAGAGGGACAATGTTTCCACTAGGGCACATGATGACTTCACAGCAATGGTTCTATGGAATTGTGTGACATGACATCCACCTGGTCACTTCGGGCTCCTCGTGTCACCTGAAGAAACAAACAAAACACCAGGAGCTAAAAAGGAGCTGATTCTGGCTGGAGTGGATAATTTTTATTATCAGAAGTAAATTGAGTAACTGCTATACAACAGAGAAAGGAAAAAACTGTATCTGGAACTCATGGGATTAACTGGGGTTCCCCCAGACACTTCCACATTTCTAACAGAAAACTGTATGAACTAAGGGAACAAGGTAACGTAGGATGATTTAGGACTCAGACCCTTCATGAATAAAGGTTTGGGTCACTTTTTTTACATAGAAAATCCAGAACCATTGACATTCTGGCTGAGAGCAAGGGATCTGGAGATAAGCAGTTGGAGGATGCAATAGGTCTCAACTATAAAACTGAGACCAGCTCTAAGAAACAGGACTGTAGTGGTTTTGCAAACATCCTGTATACTTGTTACATTCATATGTGTATTTGTATATATCAGTCATTTTCTTCTTTCTCCTTTACCTGTTAAAAATTCATGTGATAGTTATTGGAGGTTCAATTCAAAATATTAGTATAGGTACCAATATTCTGTGAGACAGTGACTGAATTTCAGGAATAGTTAATATAGCTCACAATAGACACAATGTATCTTCTCATATGGAGAAGAGTGAGACAGTCTTTACTTGCTGAAAAGACTGCTGTGTCTGTTATTGCGTAACACTGCAATATACACAAGGAACATACAGTTACTGAGTAGCCAAAGGGATAGACTCCCTCAGAGAGTAATTTATTGTTTCTGATCTCCAAATGTACCCTTCAGTAGATGCTCTGTGATAAGCAACAGGATTTATTTAAGTATTTCCTCTTTGAAATGGGCATGATGGTCAGCTTTTCAGTAGGATGTGTGGAGGAATGTCATAGAAGGGAGAGGTAACCTGTGATTTCGAGAATTGGGTTGGTATTACGGTGGAAAAACACCCAGTGGCGCCTGTGCCCTCACCTATGAGCTGTGATTACCTTTCTGCGGTCTTCTCAATGTGGAAACCAGAGTGCTCATCTTGTCTGCACACAGTCACCTGTGACACAGTGTTATACACCAGCAGCATCTCCTGCAAGCCCCATTCCTGTGCAGACAACACACTGTAGGGCCTCGACTCCACCTGGCACCTGGACACCCACCACATGCCTACAACACAAGTTATTGATCACCAGTTCTGCTGCTTGCCCTCTCAACTGCTTATCATTTTGAACTTACTTGCCATCTGGTGAATGAACCATACCTTTTCCTCCAAGGTCTTAATTCCTTCTGCATTTGCCTTTCTATGGATTCTTAGTCCGGTGGTACCATCAGAGTTTTCCTTATATATTACAGTTTTTAAACTGAATTTAATATCTCTTATAATAAACTTCCCTTATTTTACCAACTATGTTGCTTCTACCTTGTGATTGCCCTTGAATCCTGAGATAGACTTTTTAACTTAATATTACCTTCTTTGGATGTAAAAGTGTTAAAAAAAAAAAAAGGAAAAAAAGGATACTCGTTACCTCTGGGAAGTACTACAAGATTAAGGTAGGAGGTTGAGAATATTTTGTTCTTTGTAATATTTGAAATTTTCATACAGACAACATTTCATATTCTATAAATTATTAAAAATATTAAATGTTATCCTTGATATGTGAAATATTTCATTAAATATGCTTGTGTATAGTTATTCTGGATCTAGTAATAAAGGATTGCTTTTATTAAAATGTTTGTCAAAACTCATTTGCATTCAAATACCAATTTTATTTCTAACCATTATTTTTCATAGCAAGGCTGTTATCCCTGAGTCTTTAACTTCTAAGTAAAAATAAGCCATGCATAAACATATCCTTGTATTATGATGCCAGATGTAAGGGTACACCTGGTTTGGAAGAACTCTGCTAGTCATTACTTGTCAACCCATAAGCTAGTAAAGTTTTCTCAATATAAGGGTAAAAAAGATTTTAAAAAGTGTAATTTTTCATCACTTGCTCAGTAGAATATTAAGCTGGACAATTGTGAATTCATGATTATTAATGCAGTTTCAATTGTATTTAAAAGATATCTCATTCATTTAAAAAAGACTTCATTTACTTTTCCATACTTAATACTTGTACTGCCTGCTAAGTGGCCTCCTTTATTTTAACACACATACATGCACTCACACACACAAAGTATTATTGCATTGGTACACACTAGGTTAAAATTTCAGAGATCTGGAGATTTTAAATTAAATGTCAATTAGACATTATTGTGCTTTTCTAAAATGTTTTAGGTTGGCCTACATATTTGGTGTTGGGATTAACTTTTAAAAAAATCTTCAAGTCTATCCAAGAAAGACATTATGAACAGAAAAGATTGAGAAGTCTTAGTTATGATGGAAATTGTTAAATTCTCCAGCTATTCCCCCAAAAGTTATAGCGAGCCTAGTCAAAATGTAAAATCATAACAATCAGCATTTTGTGTCTGATTTTTGCATGTATTAGAATGGAAATATGTTGAAATACACCTATCATGACGATGATAGAATAATGTAGGGTCAAATTACTACCTACTCACATAGTAACATCTCAACTTATTGTGTTCTCTTATTGTTCATAGTGCTGTAATTGTTTAATCATGGTAATGCTGAATAAATTCATACATAGAAGAATGGTAAATTATCCCCTAAGGGATTATTATGATTTGTCTTGCAGTATAGCAGGGCTTCTACTTTGAATGTTGATCTTTTATAGGCCTCCTTTGGTATTTGTATTCTTGAAAAAGTTGCTTACTATCTGGACAAACGAGAAAATGAGCAGCTCTATTTGTGAATGAAGAAATGGCTTGTGTTGACTTCCTGTCTGAAGTCAGCCAGAGAGCTGTGTGCCCCAGTGATGGCTTTGGCGTTGCAGAAGTGCCACTATTGGAAGCTGTCTGGACATGGGCAGATTACAAGGAGTCTAGGTTAGGAACATATTTACAATGAGAATATCTCAGTTATCAGGAATACACAAACGAAAAATATATTGAACATCACCAAAGCAGAGTGAATGTTTAAGTTAATTTTAAAAGTTTTGAGTCCTTAACATTTACAAAAGCCTATTGTCAATGAAGTGGGCAGTGCTGGCAGGTTTTGGTCCAGACACTGGCTCTGAGACAAACTGAGGAAGATGGTGATCAGATAGGAAGGAAGTGTGGAGACACAGGGTGTGAAAATGTTTCCAAAGGGAGAGGCACAAGAAAAAGAAACAGGAGGAAAAATAGAATCAGCAGAAATGGAGACAGAAAAAATATTTTTATTAATCTTACCCCATACATTAAGATGTAATTGTTATTTGTTTTACACATAAACTAGATATTCTTCATCATGATTAATAACCAATTCAAGATAAGAATTGTTTTATGAAAATGAATGCTGGTCATTGAGCATAACATTAAGTTTATTCTTTTCTCACAAGCAAAATTGATCCATTATACTGTCTTCTGGGGCAGTTTGAAGGAGGAAAAAGACCTAGCACTGTGGCAAAGAAGCCATGCTTTGACTGTGTATAACTGTGTGAATTATCACTCAATGACAAACCTACACATTCAAGAGAATAGCAAAATGGTTCCGAATATGAAGTTTCAGGAACACTCAAATATTGTCAGAGTATAAAGGGCACACATCCTTTGGAAAATTAATGTATTAAATGTATCTACTCTGTGATTCAGCAATTCCATTCCTATGCACTATTCATATATCAAAGAAAAATGAGAACATGCTTCCAGAAACTAAAATGTATAAACATGATCACAGCAGTCTAATTTATAACAGCCATGTAGCAGTGAAAAAATGACAAAGTACCCATCAACAGAAGAATGGAAAGACAAACAAACTGTGATACAGTATTATGATAGAATGAATGAGAGCCAGGGAGTGCTAAGAGCTCAATGGACAGAGTATGGTATCTCCCCAAAATTCAAGTTCAAATCCTAACCCTAGAGGTAATGGTGTGGCCATTGAGAGACAATTGTGAGAGACCTTGTCTCTCACAAGGGTGAAAATCTTACTGATGAGATTAGTGTCCTCCGAGGAGCTAGAGTTCCCTCACTCAGCTGGCCATGTGAGGACTCAGCAAGGAGGTGGCATCTATGAGCCGTGGAAAGGGCCGTTCTCAGACATCAGATCTGCCCAGCACTTCTGTCTTGGCCTTCCCAGCCCCGGAAGTATGAGAAATAAACTTCTGTTGTTTATAATCCCCTTGATCATAGTACTTTGTTATGGTAGCTTGGATGGGTGAAGATCTGCAACAATATGAATAAGTAAATCTCAGAAAGTTAATGTTGGTTGAGAAGTAAACCAGTCAGGGAAGTTGACAGACAAAATGATTCCACCTATATAAAGTTCAACAGCATAGCAAACTAATCTATAGTGACAGGAGAGAGAACAGTGACTGCTTGAGGCTGGGGCTACATGTGGATTGGCTGGGAAGTCACAAGGAAACTTCATGGGGTCCAAGAAATGTTCTATACATTGATCGTTGTGACAGTTATGTGATTATATACATTTGTCCCATTTGTACAGTTGCTATTTGTAATGAAATATTATCTAAATAAATGAATGTACAGCATTAATTAAATTTTTTGGCTGTTTTCTACTACTACCAATTATTATTATTACTATTACTTGTAGTTTTCCCTACTGGATACCCAATGTCTATGTCACATCCGTGAATGAGATGGGGGACGGCTTGAGGAAAATGAGAGCAGTAATCTTCATTACTCAATGTGTTGAGTTCTGGCAGTAAACTGTGCTGAATCTAGACCCAGCTCTTTGCATCTTCCTAAATTCTGTAAACCTTCGTTCTTAGTACATTGGAAACAGTTGTATATCCCATATTTTTTGTGAGGATTAAAACATTTGGAAGACAATCTATTGCATACAGAAAAATACCTGTTTCTAATTACTTTACTTTAACATTATCATTAAATTCCTTGTTGGTTTTTATAGGCTATGATGAAAATGTAATATTAATTTAGTTTTTGGTATTAAACTTTCATAGTATTGTCTATGTACTTTATGTGTTTTATTTTTTAAAATATTTATTTATTAATTTGAAAGGCAGAGTTACAGAGACAGAGGCAGAGACAGAAAGAGAGATCCTCCATCAATAGTTCTCTTCAAATGGCTCCAACAGCCATGGCTGGACTAAGCTGAAGCCAGGAGCCAGGAGCCAGGAGCCAGGAGCCAGGAGCCAGGAGCCAGGAACTTACTCTAGATCTCCCATGTGGGTGCAGCATTGGGCCATCTTTGGCTGTTTCCCCAGGTTGTAGCAGAGAGCTGGATCTGAAGAGAAGCAGCCTAGAATCCAACTGCTCTCTATATGGGATTCAGGCATTGTAGGAGTTGGCTTAACCTGCTATGTCACAACGCTGGCCCCAACATTCTATTGATTTAACTTAGGATATTTATAAAAAATCACTTCCATATTAATTGATTTTGTCTTGATTATTATTTGTGGGGAACCAATCTGATGACTGATTGGCTTTTCATTTCTGTCATCAAAAGAATTAATATAACCTCCTTGGAAATTGAAAGTGAATTGAACTGAAGGGTAAATTACTTGAAAACAGAAACTTTGTTGCATACATAGTGTAGCTATCTATTATGAACATGGTCTAGCACATAGTAAAGCTTAATATAGATTTATTAAATCAATATATCAATATATTTTGTTTTTTTAAAGATTTATTTTTATTTATTTGAAAGTCAAAGTTACACAGAGATGGGAGAGGCAGAGAGAGAGAGAGAGGTCTTCATCCAGTGGTTCACTCCCCAATTGGCTGCAACCGCTGGAGCTGCGCCGATGCGAAGCCAGGAGCCAGGAGCTTCCTCCAGATCTCCCACATGGGTGCAGGGGCCCAAGCACTTGGGCCACCTTCTATTGCTTTCCCAGGCCATAGCAGAGAGCTGGTTAGGAAGTGGAGCAACTGGGACTAGAACTGGTGCCCATACAGGATGCTGGTGCTTCAGGCCAGGGCATTAGCCTGCTGTGCCACAGCGCCAGCCCCAAATCAATATATTTTGAAAACAAAACATATTCGTTAACCCTGTAGCCTAAATTCCCCCCTTATGAAACCAAGAAGTTTGTAATTTCCAAACCCTACTAGGATATAAACATATACTTCATGCAAATGCACTAAGATTTTCTAAAATAGAAGTTTCAAAATAAGATAGATTTTGCACTTAGAAATTAGTTCAATACCTGAATCAGAAAGGGTTTTCTCTGGATGCACAAGACTTGGTGTGATCATTAGATAGCAGCCTATGAGTTATGTTGGCAAAAATGGAGGTGGTTGGAGGAATGAAGGCCGAATTTAAAAAATCTGTTAAATAGAGGAAAAAACACCCCTGCATTTCCAAAAAAGGGTGTTGGACCAACTTCTGGGCTCCACAAATTCTATGAGGTTTGTCAGATTATTTTTCTCCAGTATTGTAGTGTTTGAATGAAGTTCAAAGTGAAAACCACTGTTTTGCACCTCTAATACCCTTTCTTCTCTTCACTTCTTTCCACTTTTTGATGTTAATGGAATTTTACCCAATGCTTACTTCCGTGGCAGATGACAAAATCCAGACTTAAAATATAGCCACAGATCTGTGGAGTTAAGATTCTAGAAGAGTTCTGGATTAAATACCTTGTCAAGAATCTTAATTGAAATGTTAATTTTATAGAAGTATTTGGACCTGGAGTCACAAGGAAAATAGACTGAATTGTGCACTATGTTAAAATAAGAAAATGTTTATTTTCTCTGAATGGAAACTAGAGTAGGAAGGAAAGGTCATGTAAAGTAGCTTTAAAAAGCACACATTTGTGGAATTAGTTTTTATGCTGTAAATTGTAAGAAATGATTATGAAAATCAGATTGTGTGTACACCCGTCTAATTATTCACTCAGGCAGACAATGTTTGCCTATCCACAGTGGCAACGGGGGATGCCTAGGAGGATGTTTATTACTTAAAAAATGCAAGAGGGGGATCCAACAAGAACTGAGGTGGAGAGAGTGTGTGTGTGTGTTTGTGAGTAGTACATATGTATATACACATACATATTAAAACTCATAATATATAACATACCATATAAATTACTTAATATTTAATATGTCATACAATATGTATTACATAATGTGTTACATATGAGTATAATTCATTGGAAATGGTAATATTCTTCTTGAGAAACACGTTATAATGGGTAACTGTGTTATTCATGTCCTTGACAATGATGTTGTGTATAACCACATGAAAAGTAGCTGAGAAATCTAAACTGAGAGACATTCTACAAAACCACTGTATTCTACTCTTCAATAATAACAGTTTTATGAAAGACAAGGAAAGATAATAATTAACACAGATTGAAGGAGAGTAGAGATATATGAACTGCATGAAATGAAATAAGTGATACTGGGCTATATCCCTCATCACTGGAGAGTAAACATATTAATAATAATTGGCAAAAATTGTATTTTGACCTTATATTAAATAATAGTATTGTAACAGTACCAGATTTCTTAAATTTGATTATTATGTCATGATTGTGTAAGAAAATACCCTATTCTTAGAAAATATGTACTAATTTATTTTATTTATCTACTTATTTATTTATTTGAATATCAGACAAAGAGAGACATAACTAATGTACTGCTCATTTGCCAAATATTGGCAATAGCTTGGACTGGGCCAGGATGAAGCCAGAAGCCTGAAACTCAATCTGGGTCTCCAAGGTGGGTAACAAGAACTTGAGCCATCACCTGCTACCTGCAGGATATGAATTAACAGGAAGTTGGAGCCAGAACCCAAACTCAAGCACTCCAATATAGGATGTAGAATCCCAAGTGGAATCTTAATCCCTGCACCAAAAATCTGCTCTATACTAATGTATTTAAAATGAAGAGTCATGCATGAATGCAACTCACTCTTAAGTGGTTACATGCAAAAAAGCATAGGAATAGGTGTTTAATATCTATGTCTACATTGATATTATTGCTGACATTTATATCCATCTCTGGATCTATCTGTAGAGAGAGAAAGATGAGGATTATGATGATGAGAGAGAGAGAGAGAGAAAGAGAGAGAGAGAAAGATGTAAAAGATAGTAAAAAGTTGTAAAGTGGTTGACAATTCATTGTAATTTTTGCAACTTTTTCTGTGAATTTGATTTTTTAAAATAAAAATGTTTTGTGAAAGAATGAGATTGTGAGACAGTTTCATTTATGTGCTACAAACATAGCTACAGAGTAAATCTACAGATGAAACAGGACTGTTGCAGTGCGATTTATATTAGGTGGCTTTACCTAAATGGTCATCTGGAATGGACTATTAAGTAGAGGAGTGATATTTTTGAGACCCATAGAAATGCCTCATTACCAATATTTTTAAAAAGTTTCTTCAAAGAAAATTATATATAACCTGTAAAATGATCATTAATAAAGTTTTAAATATGAAAAAGTAGTTGTTTTCCTTGTTAGATGAAATAACATTTAGATTGAATTTTCTAATTTCTGAAATGCTGTTGGGACTGAAGTACCTTATGTAGTCAATGTAAATTTTAGAGTTAGTTTGAATTTAGCATGGTGTTAACCTAGTTGTATTCACTTACCTCATGTAGACTCAATCAGATATTCTTGATTCATGCTAGTTCAAGATCACAGTATCTGTATTCTGTGGTTAGATTTGAAGAAAAAAGTTCTAAAATAATTTGCTTTTCATCATAGTAGTATCTTCTCCCTCCATCCTTTTTCTTCTCATGTTAGTACTCTTGTGAGCACATACTGTTTGTGTTTATGTACCACTAAAAGCATATTTGAAGTGTGACTGTCACCACCTGTGACCCTTGGCTGTGTCCCTGAAATGTTGTAGACTTGCAGTTAAGGGTAATTGGCAGTAGAATACACTTTGTTCTGTACAGTGTTAAAAATGGGCTGCTTTGTTTGGCCAACCTTCATGAACTTCCGTTTACTTCAATGGTAAATGAAACATTTTTGTAAGAAATAAATATTGTCTTCAATGGGAAATGCATTCCATGTGTGGTATACTTCACATTAGGACAGATTTTTTTCCTGAGCCTTGAATACAGGACTTTCTTTGGGAACAGTATTTTAAGGCAACTGTTTCTTAAATTTGTGGGAAGAGATAATAAATATTAAATAAATTTGCAGTTAAATATATATTTAACTCAAATTCCCCATAAACTATTTCTACCTTTTAACTGAATTAACATATATGTAGATACATCACATATATATTATCTGTAAATATTTGTATATACATTATATACAGTGTATATATATTACACATACATTACCTATAATACGCATATTGCTTCCTGAGGCACAGGACTTGGAGCTTAAGGGCGAAAGACCTAGTAGCATTTCAAAATCCATATCCTGTCATCCTTAAGAATCTTTCCAATCCATGTTAATGTTGTGCTTCTATTTAATCCAGCCTTACTCTGCAAGTGACATTGTAGGATCCAAAATTCCAGGGGGACATGGCTGTTGATGTCTCAAAGTATTTCATATGCCTAGTATTTGGAGAATTTCTGAGCCATAGGGCAGAATACTGGGGACTGACATTTGCACTGAGAATAAAAGTTTTGAAGTTACATGTGTCCCAGGGGAGAGATGGGAACAGCAGTTTGATATGACATGCAGTTGGTTGTCATGAGAGACAACCACAGACCTTACAAAGGGAGAAGATAAGTGAGATACCTGCAGACCCCTTCTGACACCCTAATGAAATTTACAGATTCTGCTCTTAGAAACCTGTGCTCTTGGAAGAATTATCAGAATCTTGAGAAATTTCTATGGACTGCACATTTAAAACCTCAGCAGATGACAATGCACTCGTTAGGTTTACAGAGACCTCTGGCCTTTCTAACTTCCCTCCTTTCTTCTTTATGAAGCATTAAAGTCTTCCCAATCATTTTTAGAAGTCAACTCTAACCCTTTGGGACTTTATTAAGTACAGTAATTCCATTGCCCTAAACGTAAACCCTTTGACACATCCCCTGACAGTAATCTATTTCTTGCAGAGCTAAGAGACCCGAGCAGCCACAGAATGTTTTCATTACAGAGCTCTGAGCCTTCTCTTGTCTGGGGCTTTAAGTATTGATGAAATCTCTTAAGTTTAGCTACTTAACAAAGACTGCTTTCGCATTCCCAGGCCCAGTTTGTTACAAGGGAGTACACTGTCCTGAGATATGATCAAGCTGCATCTAAAGAATTTTGAATTTCATATATTCCACCCTTTTCAATACCTCCATCCCCACTAAAAAGTCCTGAATCTGTTTTCTTAATTATTTACATATAAATGTAGAAAGTAGAACATTATGCACAAGAAGTCCAGCTTTTGTTTATATTCAACCCTTAGTTGAGATAAGTCTCCAGTGTTATAGATTTCACAGAATATCATGCATTTATTTTTCTGTCCTGCATAGCTGGAAGACTTGCCACCTCAAGGGTAGTTCCGTACCACCAGCAACAGTGGTATCCCGGAAGTTTGTTAGAAACATACAGTGCACCGGACTTGGTGAATCAGATTCTGTACTTTCACAAACCTCACAAATGATTCCAATGTGTCTTGAATTTTGGAAAGTGGTTAGAGTTGATTAGCTGATGCTTCTGCCTATGAAGTGGGTATCTAACTAACATATTTTTCTATCTCACAACCAGAATGCTCAGCACAAAATTACTGATTTTTTTTTGTTTCAAATTAAACATTTTGGAAACTGTTGAGTACTTTTTTAATGTCAAATTGGTAAAATATGTCAAATGTATTTTATCCAGTATCCATAAATCTTTATGAAATGATCATCTTTTAATCTAGATCTATAAGAAGCATACTCAGTACTAGGAACCTGCTTTGCACATGGTGCTTTCAGGAGTCTTGCTTGTTTTTTGCCTGAAAACATGGGGCCCAGAGAGGCTGTTCTGCTCATTCCACCATGACATTCAGTGGGCCCACACTCAGGCCTCTTTCATGGCAAATCTCCTCTTCTTTCCACCATTCCAGGTAGGAGGTAATATGGAAAAATGAGAAGATTAAATTCCAAGCCCTGTCTACCTCACTGCTCCTGACTTTTGAAACTAAACCGTTCTTTGTTGGGTGGGACTGTACAATAGGATGTTTAGCAGTATATTGTAGGCCTCTACCTACTCCTGGCCTATTCCTATTGCTAGACCATGGACAGTAACATACAGCCACTGGTTAATCACCAGTCTACCCCGGCTCTCCTTCCCCCACCAATGGTGACAACCAAAATGTCTCAGAGTTGTGAAATATCCCAGAGGGGACTAAAGCATTCCCAGCTGAGAAGTATGTGAGTATGTACAATTTTATTCTTAGTCTGGATTTTCTCTTTCATCTAGCTCTTCCTAATGAGACTGCCCCCTTCTGGTCAGTTTGAAGCTCCAGGTAACCAAGGCTTTACACCCCCCACAACTGATGTCAGTTTGTTTACTTTGATCTTAAGAGTTCCATGCAAATAAAAGGATATTCAATTTCTGCTCAGTTGTCTTTGCAGGTGCACTTGCAAGTTTATGAGTTTTATTATTCTTCAGGGGTCATTTTATAAGTGTTGCTTGGGAAAGTTAAACAGATGCACATACCATAGAAACAGTTTTGGTTTAGAAAATATGCAGGTTCTTCAGCCTACGCTTGTCTCCACCAGTTCCTAGCTGTGTGAGCTGGGGTAAGTAAACCTCCACTCTTACTTCTCTGTGAAATAGAATTATACCTGATAGACTTATTGTGAGAATTAAAGAACATGTTTAGTCAACACTTAGAATCATATCTAACACAGAGAAAATCAGTAATTTCTGCTGTTGCGGCTGCTTGTTATTATCCTAGTATTGTATCTTTGCACATTAGCTATGTCTCAGGACCTCATCATGGACAGAAGGAGGCCCAAACTCCCTTGCATAAATACATACTCTGTGATCTATGAATCTTATTTGTATAAAAATTAGCTTATATTTTATATTTCTAAACGGAGTAACATCAACTTCCACAACAGGATTTTTCACTAAGGAGGTGAATACTGAAACACATGAGTTGATTGCTAAAATTGGCTACCCTTGATTCAATTTATCAGGAGTTTAGGGGCTGGTTTGTGGCATAGCGGTTGAAGCCACTGCCTGCAGTGCTGGCATCCCATATGTGCACCGGTTCAAGACCCAGCTGCTCTACTTCCAATCCAGCTCGGTGCTATGACTTGGGAAAGCAATAGAAGATGTCCCAAGTGCTTGCACACCTGCACCCTCATGGGAGAATGGGAGACCCGGAAGAAGTTCCTGGCTACTGACTTTGTAATGGCCCAGCTCCAGCTGTTGCAGCCATTTGGGAAGTGAACCAGTGACTGAAAGACTCTCTCTCTCTCTCTCTCTCTCTCTCTCTCTCTGCCTCTGCTTCTCTGTAACTCTGCCTTTCAAATAAGTAAATAAATAAATAAATATTTTTTTTAAAGAAAAGAAGTTTAATATGGAGAAAGCTAATCAACATTAGGAAGGGTTACTTGAGGCTTTGGGTGAAGGATAAATTAAAGGGATCTTGGGTGAAGGATAAATAGAAGGCTTTTGGGGGGTGTTATTTTCTTCTTAGTATTATCAAAGAACTAGTTACTTACATGGAAGTTTTCAGATTGTGAAAATCCATTGAATTGTTCACTTTTGGTTTAGATATTTTTTGTGCTTCAGGAAAATTTCCAATATACATACAGATAAATTTTAGAAAAATAAAAACCCATTTTCTATAGCTAATGATTTGTGTTAAGAAGAGTTGATGCTTCCAGAAACAATGCATTTTTAGTATCTTGTTGAAATATTGTTCTTGTATTATGCAAATGGATTTCTAGACAAGCTAGGTTTCATAAACACTGTCTGTATTCATGTTATAAATAAGGGCTGAGGTGTGAAAAGAAGTTGTTATACGGTTGTTTACATTACCAGAGCCAAACACAAACCTGAGTTTTTTTAAACCCAGACATAATATTGAGAAGGGCTACTTGGATGACTTCAACGGTATTTTTAGCTACTCATGCTATTGTAAATGTGAAAATATAAAACCAAATTATAGCTCCCCCATTTTCCTTCTGGGACAATTCTCTAGCTGTCAAAAAGTTATAATTCACACTTCCCACGTTCACAAGGAAACATGGGTACTAAAGTTCATAGTTCTTCTTTGGATTTTCCCTGAGTAGCTAGAAAGTTGCTATAGTAGTGATTTTGTCGCAAATTTTTCAACATAAATAGACCACACCAAGCAAAAACAAGACATACATATCACAGAACGCTGACGTTTAATTTATAACCATGCATGATAAATAAAGGAGCTGAGGAAGAAAGGCTTATACCCAAATTTGTTGAAGCCAGAAGGTTGCTTTCTTCATTCCATTCCCCCCAGAACTGCTACAGAGGAATCGGTGTGGCTGATATGGCTTCCGTGTTTTCTGTTCATTTTCCTGTTTCACAGTGAAGTGCCAAAAAAGAGGAAACCCATGGGAAGATTAAAGGATGCAGAACAGGTAGACTGGGTAAAAGAAGGTGCAGTTGTATCCTTGGTTAAGTACATAAATAAGACCAACAGCCCCTAAAATCATTTACAATAGATTGCTTGGGCAGACTTCACAAGATGCTACAGGTTTATTTTATTTTATTTTTATTTACACATAATAATTGTGCATATTTATGAGCTATATTGTGATAATTTTATGTAGGTATACAATATATGTATAAATGATATCAGTGTCATTACCAGTTCCATCCCCTTAAACATTTATCGTATCTTTGTGTTGGGAGTCTTCAAATTCCTCTATTCTAGTACTTTGTGAATATATAATAAGTTGTCATAGAAGATAATTACCCCACTGTGCTGTGGAACACTAGAAGTTATTTCTGCTTGTGACAATTTGGTCCCATTATCCAACTTGTCTTTTTCCCCCAAGAGAGCATTTTGAAATGAAGAACATTCTCTAGCATGATATAGAAATTATAATATAATTCACAGTTCAGGCAAAAAAAAAACACACCTTCACAATATGAAAAATAATTCAAAGGTTACTTACAGTAAGACTGAAATATCCTTGTTTTGTTTTATTTAGGTTGCTTCTAACAACAGAAGATTTTAGGATACACTTCCTATAATTTATCTTTATGTCTAAGCATCATCAGTAAATTCTACTCCCAAGAGGAAACCATCATAGACTTCAATGAGGCTGATGTAGACACTCAGATCAGACGTCATCAGGAACGCCCTCCCACTTCTTTCACAAGTCAAGTCTGTTTCCAAGGTAGCATGGTGGCTTGGCTTGATGGGTACTTACTGGTTTAGCCAAATAAAAATGCCACATAACTGACTTCTCTTTAAACTTTTGTGTATTTTTCACATTCTGAGAATGCTGGCTTAGGCCTCTTTAAGCCCTTGGCACAAAGAAAAGCAGAGCGGTTAACCAGGAACTGTACCTGCTTTTCCTTGGGTTCAAAGGCTAAGCAGGTGCTTCCACCCTTGGGGAGGGAGCTATTCTTGTGACAGTATTGGTCCTGTCCTTTGTTTCCTCCTCACTAAGAGGCTTTGGAAGGCTCTCATTAATGCCATTCACAACATTAATATGAAGCGTGACTACAAAATTCTAGGGACAGGCAAACAGCAGGATGAACAGCAAGTGGAATGGGAGGCGGCCAAGGTGACTGAAGTCAGACATCCTTAGCTAAACGAGCCTGACAATAGCAGGCATGTCTTGGGGGTAGTAAGATTGCTTCTGAGTTTGATGTGAAAGCTGTAGAAGGGTCAAGACCACCAACGACTGCCCAGGCATCTCTGCCCTGCAAATTCTCACACCAGAGTGATATGTATGCATGAGGGGTCTTCAAAGCATCCACGGAAAATGTGTAGTGTGAAAACCCGTGTGTGGATTTCAAAAGTCTTTGCATCAAGATACACTTTTTCAAATTTCATTTTCCACTTGTATACCAGAAACAAATGGTACATAAACATCCAGAGAGCTAAAGGCAGCAACGAAAAGGAAAAAGCACTAAAACAAACAGATGAATGAAACAGTTGTACAAGTCCAGGAACTTGGCAAGGAGCATTGTTAACAGCTCAACTCAATGAAAAAGCATTCTCTGGTGCAATTATGCTAGCTGCAGTGCTGGTGAGATGACTCTCTATGATGTTCCCAGGAGCATTTTCTTCTAAGATTCTTTGTTCTTCCACTTCAGTCCAGAAATTCCCATTCCCTGAAGCTGGTGTTGACCGTCTCCATCAAATATCAGCTAATTCCGCACTTGCAGTTTATTTTCTAAAAACAAAAGTCAACATTACACAAACGAAGCGGACAGGAGACTGAATTTCCTCCCAAAGTCAAACTGATTGTTCAGTGAGCCGCTCTCAGCTCTCCGGCAGCTCGAGCTTTGCAGCCAGTCAGCCCCTGGAGCTATCTGCGCAGAACTGAGTAACCTCGGTCTCTGCTGCCAAAAGGTTTCTCAGCTCCGTGCTGCTCTTGAATGACACTCTGTCATTATGCTATACTTAGGCCATCAAAGTTGTAATTAGCTTTGTTCTGCTGCAAACTGATCCCGCCTCACAGGCAATATAAAAGGTAATAAAGTGAGTAGGCAGATATATAAACCTGGATGAGCCTCATACGCAGGAAAATACCATGATTCCCAAGAACCAAAGAAAGGGACCAAAGAGAAGGGGCTGCCATGACTGCGAAAGTTGAAAAAAGACTGTCAGGAGAGGCCACCTGGAAAGCTCCACCCTGGTATGGCCAGAATGCAACACAGTTTTTAACCAAACTCCCTCTATATCACTGTTGCCTAAACCCTTGGCCCCACCTACAAAGGAGACTGTTTCAGTAATACCTGGTTGAAGCTTCTTTTCTAACATTTCTTGCCACATCCCTTTAGAGAGCCAGCTTTGTCTAATAGTACTTGGACTTTTAGAATTCCATTATTTAGTATCCCTGCTTTGCTCTTTCTAGGTATTATCTGAGATCTGAGCCACGTTTTCAATGTCACACAGTTGTGTGTTTGCCGGAGTGGATGCTGTATACGGGAAAGGCACTGACAGGAAGGTACAATGTGAAATCTACAGTGTGAAAAATGATGTTACCAGTTGAGGCGTCCCCTTTCATTCTCCACCTGGTTATAAACCCCTTGTAGTGGAGACCTTCCAGTGTCTCTTTCACAGGCTTTAATAAAATGAGTCAACTTTATATTAAGTACTCATTGAGTCATCAAGGGAAATGCACTTTTCAAAAGAGTATGCTTCCTTGAGACCCACCTTAATCTTTTTATGTGTCCAATATTTTTCACAGTCAACTATTGACAATGGTTTTCCTTTGTTGACATCATGGAATTCCTTTGCATTCATCAGTTTTATTCAATAAATAAAAAAAAACAACAACAACAACAAAAGAAAAAGAACAGGTGGAGAAGCATAAGGAAAGATTTCCCAAGAGAAAACAACTATGAGTACACAAAATTAGAGAGAGAAAAGAAAAAGAATTGGAGTTCCAAGAGAAGTAATTAAAGTGTATTGATGAGCTGGGACATGATGCATAGCAGTAAACCTGCAGGCAGCAAATGTTGTGGTTGTTGTTTCAGGAATGGATCAGGAGATGGTGTTGTGTCTAGTATTTTGTGTGTTATGGGAGAGCAAGTGGATGGAGAAGTACCCCTTACCTGACTTAAAAGAGAGCCCTGAAGGTGAGAAGAAAAAACGGTGTCATGCAGAGAAGAAGAAATGACAAGTTGGAGAAGAAATATTCTCTGTCCTCTTCCAGTACTGGGTTTTATGTAGTGACAAGAGCTATAAGGACAGGCACAACTAAAATTAAATAAAAAAAGGACTCAAAAAATAAAAAAAGGAAATGTCCATGTCTATCAATTTTGCTGTAAATACAGTGTTTTGTCAAACTTATAACAAATATTCACCAAATTGATTATAATTAGATATTACTAAAGAATTAATGATTTTGTGACTATTATAAAATTTACTTTATATGAGTTAAGTGGAACATCTTTTCATCTGATTATTGTTTATAGCCCTTGCCTATTTTCCTCTTGGGCTATGGTCTTTTTGCTTTTTATTTGTTGAACTCTTCATTTAGTAGAATCATTGAGTCTTTGACTATAATGAAAATTAAAAATGTTGTACCCACAAATTAAAAAAAATAAATGTAATAAAACAAAAATTCGAGCAATATCTTAATATTCAGATAACTATCAACAGTTTATCTGAATATTTTTGTATTGATTTTCATGTTCAGTTTAGACAGCTCTTAGAAGTGGGAATGTTCAGACTCATTTTACAGATGAGTGAACCAACTAAGGTCAAGGAACTTGATGGACCAACTTCTCAATTAGTTAAAAGCAGAGCTAAGATTGACAGACTCCCCTTTAGTGCTCATTCTTGTCCTTTACTTTCTGGCCTAACGAGAGTTTAAGCAGTCTTCAAGGGGAATTAAATATCAAGAATATTTATATTTTCCAATGGGTTTCTTAAAGGAAAATTGTTATAATCCCTGACCAATATTTCATCTGTATTTTATAAACAGAATGTGCAAAACCCAATGCTGGCAATGTCAGCTTCCATTTCTTGATCAGTGTCAAGAGGAAAAATTACCCTCCCTTTAGCCTCAGGTTACAAAACAAGGCATTTGGGAAAAACAAGAGAAATCAAGGACTGAGATAGGTTAAGGGTGAAATAAAGGATGGAGTCTACTCATTTTCTTGATGATTGGTGAAAAATTTATCATTATTTATAAAGGATGATTCACAAAGTTCTAGTGTAAATTTCCTTATACTAATTAACTGGGGTTATATTAGTATAATAAACATAGTTGTTTGAGGGCAAAAAAATTGTAATTCTATTTTCTCTTCTGAATATACTGGTTTCTTTTTAGACATTGAATTATGCTTTGGTTTATAGAAAGAGAATAAACATGAGGTACCTGAAATACCTAATTATGCTTAATTTATGGCATTTAGTCTTTTTTTTTAAATTTTTTTAACAGGCAGAGTGGACAGTGAGAGAGAGAGACAGAGAGAAAGGTCTTCCTTTGCCGTTGGTTCACCCTCCAATGACCACCGCGGCCGGCGCGCTGTGGTCGGCGCACCGCGCTGATCCGATGGCAGGAGCCAGGAGCCAGGAGCCAGGTGCTTTTCCTGGTCTCCCATGGGGTGCAGGGCCCAAGGACCTGGGCCATCCTCCACTGCACTCCCTGGCCACAGCAGAGAGCTGGCCTGGAAGAGGGGCAACCGGGACTAGAACCTGGTGTGCCGGCGCCACTAGGCGGAGGATTAGCCTAGTGAGCCGCGGCGCCGGCCGGCATTTAGTCTTAAACTTTAAATTTATGAACTTTTCTTAAACTCATGTGTGATTTCTCAATGTAAAAATATGTTTTCTGCTGTAGTATTATAATAAAAATCTAGGTATAAATGCTTACATTATTATGACAAGTGGCATTTTTCATTTGTCTTGTTACTTCAAAGTTGACTATTTCATACTCAAAAATTCAGTTGAATTTTTCATATTGATGTTCAGAACCATGCATCTGATAGACTTAATATTTTTATAATTGGTGAAAGAAATGGAAAAAACACAAAAGCTTCACTCTCTCTCCCTGTCTCTCTCTGCATGTCTCTCTCTCCTTCCCTCTCTGCTTTTTTAATTCTATTCTGACTCAACATCGTTTTTTTCCTTCTCCTCAAAATTCCCAAAACTGTTTTTACTGTGGTGATAAAACCAAAGTCAGTGAGTTGAAGACCAGAAGAAATTCTCCTTGGGAAAATGCCAAGGGTGCAATTGGAATGACAATAGCTTGGAGAGAAGGGGTAGAGGACACATGCAATGCTATTTTCTTGACAGAGTGTCAGCTCAGCACTCTCTGTACCACTCCACGTAAGAGAAAATACATCACGCCATGCTGTGTCGCCCCAACTCAGATTTCAGAATTGTACTTTTTTTCTCTAAAGGTGGTTGAAAGTTCTCTTTAACAGCACATAGTGTCACACACATGTACTGTCTGTACGTATATGCACAAAACTGATGAGAACTTTCAGTCAAAAATCCCCTTCCTCAAAAAAATACAATATGAAAAATGTGAGAGGTCTTTGAAAAGTCTTATCATCAGGTCTAACCCAAATAAAATGAGCTTTGAGATTAAATCTTGTTGTAATCATTATGAACATTAGCTTTCTCTCTTTTTTGACACAAAATTCTCACAGGTGGTTCTAATTAGACATAAGTAGTGACAGTGGCCAGTTTGACTAAATCCAGATCCCGGCCAAGAGTAATGGAAAAAAGTCTCAGCTTGCCTTCTTAAAAAATGGAATCTGTATTGAGACAGTTCAAGGAAATGACGCCTACAGCGAGATGTAAAAACCATAGCTTGAGCGCCTTTGTGCTTTCTTTCTTTAGAGTCAAAACAGCATAAAATACCTAATGCCATGTTTCTTGCAGCTCATATTAAATTCCAAATTTCTCAAAGAAAGCTTGTATTTCTCTACCTAAGCCAAACTCTGTCCACTTTGGAGATGTGTGTGTGTGTGTGTGTGTGTGTGTATCCCAGCTGTGTATGCTGCGTGTATTATCTCTCATTTTTACCTTTTTATTTAAAATAACTAGATGATTATTTGATAATCCTGTTAAATATATTCCTAAATAATTCACTCTTTTTTAAAAAAGATTTATTTATTTATTTGAAAGGCAGAGTTACAGAGAGGCAGAGGCAGAGAGAGAGAGAGAGAGAAAGAGAGAGGTCTTTCTTCCACTGGTTTGATCCCCAGATGGCCGCAACAAACGGAGCTGCACTGATCCGAAGCTAGGAGTTAGAAGCTTCTTCCAGATGCAGGGGCCCAAAGACTTGTGCCATCTTTGACTGCTTTCCCAGGCCATAACAAAGAGCTGGATCAGAAGTGGAGCAGCCAGGACTTGAATTGGTGCCCATACGGGATTTTGACACTGTGAGTGGTGGCTTTACCTGCTATACCACAGCACTGGCCCCAATAACTCACTCTTCTCATGAAAGCTCTTATCACATTCCATTTACTTGGCTCATAAAGAAAAGAGAAAAGTCTTTTTAAAGAAAGTTCCCAAAATACAATATGTTCATAAGACTTGCATTGTTTAGCTTACATACTACAGGATAATAAAATTCTTCCTAGCTGTGTGCTCTTTCTTATTAATTCACAGTAGAGTTCTATGAAGGGAACACTGTATGGATGAAGAAACAACTAAAAACAAATCCATCAAGTCACTTACTAGACACCATGAGTACTTTTTAAATCTTTTAAAGCAGGACCATTGCACATAATTATGTGACAATCAACCCTCCCCAGATGGTTGGGTGAAATTCATGGACTTCTTCCCTCCTTCCTGACAAGAGGGCTGTGTCAGCTTAGGGGAAGTTATAAGGTTTTTTGTGTGTGTTTGTTTTCATTTTGAAGGATTGGGTTGCTGCATCCATCTCATAACTTTCTTTGAAAACCCACCAAAAGGAAAAGGAAAGAGAATGGTTACTAATATAATTATTTACTTCTCTAAATATCTGAACACATTACTATCAAAGAATCTGAACACTTAATTTTTCCTGAAAATATAACAAGCCTTCATAGATCAGCCACTGATATCTTCTTAGGGTTCCTTAATCATGGACACCCAAGTTCACAGTCATGTAGAAGTCCTTGGCTGGCCAATGCAATACATGTGGATAGCCAGTTTAAAAACTAAAAGAGGGACTAGACAAGAAGAACTGCCCAGAGAAGCCTGTAAATGCTGTCTTCCATATGAAACAAACATGTTCATGATTGAGATTCCAGAGCACCTGGTGATGTTCCTTTTCCACTTTTTGTATATCTGTTCCTAAAACACAGGGTAAAATAACAACAGGGTAGACAAATATCCTTAAAACTTACCTTTTGGGAAGCAGATCTTCAATGATTTGATTATTATTTTCATAGTTGTCATTATTATTTTTTATTTAATACAAAACCACACTTGATTTAGAGTGCCTACAACAATGTCTGGATGTTATCTAGAAAAAGGTATTTCCCCTGAAGGAATAAAACTGAAAGTGAGAAGGGCAAATCAAAACTGCAAGCCAGTGGTTAAGAACAGAATACATTTATGAATTTAATTTAATTTTTTTATTTTTTAGCATCCCAAGTTAATCTCATGTGAATGCTCTTTGAAGTCCTTTTTTTTTATTTTTTTGACAGGCAGAGTGGACAGTGAGAGAGAGACAGAGAGAAAGGTCTTCCTTTGCCGTTGGTTCACCCTCCAATGGCAGCCGCGGCCGGCGCGCTGCGGCCGGCGCACCGCACTGATCCGAAGGCAGGAGCCAGGTGCTTTTCCTGGTCTCCCATGGGGTGCAGGGCCCAAGTACTTGGGCCATCCTCCACTGCACTCCTGGGCCACAGCAGAGAGCTGGACAGGAAGAGGGGCAACCGGGAAAGAATCCAGCACCCTGACCGGGAATAGAACCCGGTGTGCCAGCGCCGCAAGGTGGAGGATTAGCCTACTGAGCCGCGGCGCTGGCCTGAAGTTCTTTTCCACTCTTGTCATTTGCAAAGATAAATTTGTGTTCCCTGTCAGTGCAGAAATGCCAGTTGTTTATTTATGGTTATTTCTAATGTGGCTGATTAAAGGAAAATGCCCAGAATGTCAGTCCCACCCTTTATCTAACAGTGCCAGAATAGATATTCTTGTTCTATTGCTCTCCATCTTGGCAGATAATCCACTGATGACAAGAGATGTGCTGAAGAGTAATCTCAGCCTCAAAGGTTAGAGAATCTGATCCACATTGTTCATATCAGCACAAAATCTTAGGAATATCAGGAGACTTTGAGGAATTATTGAAGATTCAGTAGCTTCTCTCCCAAGGCTTTTCCAGTTCAGGGGGAGGTGGTTTCTTTACAGAAGAACTAATTGTCCTGAACTATCCATAGGACCAATAAAGAATATCTCAAGGGAGGGTAAAGATTAGAAATTTTCAGGAAAGGGCCGGCACCATGGCTCAATAGGCTAATCCTCCACCTGTAGCACCTGCACACTGGGTTCTAGTCCCAGTTGGGGCGCCGGATTCTGTCCCAGTTGCTCCTCTTCCAGTCCAGCTCTCAGCTGTGTCCCGGGAATGCAGTGGAGGATGGCCCAGGTCCTTGGGCCCTGCACCCTATGGGAGCCCAGGAGGAAGCACCTGGCTCCTGGCTTCAGATCGGCGCAGCGCGCAGGCAGCAACGTGCCAGCCATAGCGGCCACTTTGGGGGTTAACCAATGGAAAAAGGAAGACCTTTCTCTCTGTCTCTCTCTTTCTCACTGTCTAATTCTGTAAAAAAAAAAAAAAAAGAAAGAAAGAAAGAAATTTTCAGGAAAAAAACATTTTGAACAAATGTGATCCTTAGCTTTAGTTTGGAAGCTATGTCCTACCTACAATACAGCCCATAATAAATGTCAGACCCTGATTTGATTCATCTCCATCTAGTATATTTCACTCAAGCCTGTCTTTGACAAAGAAAAGAAAGTTTTGAGCTATCAGGAAATGAGAAATCTCAGCTGGGAGCCTCTGAAAGCCAAGGTACTCTACTCATTAATAAAGACCCTTGAGTGACACTCACTTCCTCACCCATCTCTATCTTTGTCCTTCTCTGTGATTATTCTTTTATATTTTTGCTGTTTCTCTTGTATGAGTGACTGCAGCTACAAAAGTTCCTAGATCATGTGTGCACTGTGCCTTCCTCCTCACCCCAGGGAGCTTGGATCAAGAGCCCTCCCTGCTCTTCTAGTTAGCAGGACACCTACTCGTCTAGCAAGGCAGACTTTCCTTTCTCAAATACCCAGAGTCCCTCAGATGGAATTGATTTTCATCCTTTTATCCAGGAGTTCTGTATTAGAGTCTACACTTTTTGACTTATGTGTCTTACATACGAGTTCTAATCACATCAACTTGACTTGCCCTTCTCTGGGTGTGCAAACTGGGCTTTGGGGTTTCTATTTTCTTGTTGATCCTCCCATTGTCCCAAACGAGGATGTAGGGAGAGGGCTGCAATCTGATAGTATACTTCTAGTCCTATTTCTGGTTTTTCTTAGCTAGTTGTTGTACTTATCTTTGTTTGTTTGATTTGTTATTTGTAGGGTAACCATGGATTCTTTCCCTCAGCTTTGGCATGGGCATACCTGAAACACTTTAAACTTTACCTACGTTTTTATTCTAAAATACATGAAAGGACTATTCATAATAAGTTACTACAGGTAATGCAAAAGCACAATTAACAAGAAGGGAGCCTCAAGGACAGTAATTAAATTGTCTTTTCTATGGTGTGCTTGGTGGTGAGAAAGAGAAAATTCGGGGGTTGCAACTATCTTTGGACCCTGAGTAAGTCCCTCCCCTCCTCTTGGGCCTCATGTTTCTTCTTTGTAATTATAGTGTTTGTCTTAAAAATTTCTTCCAGTTCTATCATGGCGTGTAGTTCCAGATTTTAAGTATGTGCATTTCAGTTGAACTTCACTCAAAAGATGAGATGCATCATGAATATTTCAATATAAAGCTTTTTTTTATGGTTGAAACAGTAGCAACTTTTAAAATCACTGTGTAAATATTTCCACTGGGAAAGTAATCCTAGTAGCAGAGAACAAAATCCATGGAGTTGAAAGGGAGCAGGTAAGGGAAGTCAGAGTTCTTTTTGCCCTGGACATCTCATTGGCTGAGAGGTGATGAGTGGATAGGCCTGATGATGCCAGAAATCATCATATGTAGTAGATATCACATGTCAGGGCATAATATAATGGAAACCATATAAATCAACTGGCAACTGTATTATTGTGTAGTATACTCACTTAATATAAAGTGTGACTATTCCTCAGAAAATAATTTAGCTGATTGCTATACTAATTTCCAGGTCATATGCCTCCTACTAGGAGCCCAACCCATGTTGACATTGGAAGTGCCTCAGAGAGCTCCTTCTTAGGTGTCATATTCAATGAATAACTGCACGTAAATATTCAGGAGCCAAAACAGTGTCCTAATCACAAAGTTGAAAGCCCCCTGTTCCTCAGTGGACAAGAGAGATGCAGAGTTTGAGGAAAGAGGGTCACAGGTATATTTAAGTGCTGGTTGTTAGACACCCAATTGCACGTACCCTCACAGTTGTTCATTTTCATGTTTCAGATGTAAAAAAGCATTAGCCCTAACCTCTACCCTCCATGGCCCATTACCTCTGCTCCTTGTCTTGACACTGAATGAAAGTCACAACATTAAGCTTTTTTTAGTTCTATTCTCCTTTTTCTCTGTATACATAAATTTAGAAAAATAATTAGAAAAGGCAATGTTACTCTGATAGTTAATACATAGATGTAAACCTACTGGGAATGGAGAATGGAAGAACATGTCTCCTGGTTCTCAGATAAATTGGTTTTGTAATTCTTGGAAATGTGAAAAAGGGGACATGAGGTCAATTTTGAAAGCTTTGGAAGAAGAGGTATGATTTTTTTCCTTACAGACATTTCAGCAAAGCAAACAGAATGCTAATACTCTACCACACGAAGGAGTTCTGTGCTTATTTAAACATTTCAGTTGCCTGTAAGGAAGCTCTGATGTCCAGAGGCTCATGTTAGAGTTTCAGCTCCTTGAGGGTTGCTTTGTAGTTCTAAACCCAAGAACACTGCCTGACAAAGGACAGACACTCCATAAATTCTGGCTGAAAAATGAATAACTGAATATTCATTGAAAGAAATTCATCTTCCAATTGTGCCAAGTGTTCAGTAAGCAAATGACAGTGTGTAGAATCTGAGAAGGACCTTCTAGGATAAGAGAAACAAACTTAATATGAATGACCTGGGAATAATGTAGAAATCATGCACAAAAAATGCAATAAAAGGAAACAAATTGAGATGCATCTTTTCTACTAAACCATTTTCAGTGTGAAAAATGTGAATACTAGTTTAATTTTGACAATACATATTCATAAAAATAAAAGTTCAGCAAACCATATTTTTAAATTTTTCTATTAGCTTTCTTCCTAAAGTTAACCTGCACCCTACATACTATGTGACTATATGAAAGCCTCTATATTCTTTTTGGACTGTCCTTTCCAGTTAACTGGATGCTTGAGAAGCTGTTTGTAATCCTAATGTTGTCCAGACTTGATAAAAACTATTTTAATACTGAAAGAATTGTTGAAGGTAAGTGAAAGGAATAATAATTCTTGGCAGAATTGAGGTTCAGGAAATTTCAGTTCTTTCATAGGAAGATGAAAATACTTAGAAGATTAAAGTGACTCAAATGCACAGATGAACAATCCCCATTTGGAAGCTGACTTTTCTCACAGTTCATCTATGTTGACTCTTCTAAAGATTGTCTAACTTAGCACTAGGCTTTTCATGCTATAGAACATAGCGGTATTTAAAAAATACTGAAAACTTGTACATCAATCATTGTGTATAACATGTGTCTTTGTAATACTCTGTCTGAACACTCTTATCACAGTCATAACCAACACCTAAATGAAGAACAAAACATGGGGTCAGTATTGTGGAGCAGCAGATTAAGCCGAGGTCTGTGACGCTGGCATCCTACATGAGCACCAATTAGAGTCCCAGTTGCTCCACTTCTGATCCAGCTCCCTGCTGAACCTGAGAAAGCAATGGAAGATGCCCCAAATGCCTGGGTCCCTGCTACCTGTGTAAGAGAGCCAAATGGTATTCCAGGATCCTGGCTTCGGCCTGGCCCTGGCTGTTGCATCTGTTTGGGGAGAGAAACAGTGGATTGAAGATCTCTCTTTGATTGTCCTTTTGTCTCTGTAACTCTGACTTTCATAAATGAATAAATCTTTAAAAAAGAAGCAAAACACTACTGGTACCTGAAGCGTCGTCCATTTCTTTTTTTCTTAACAGGGAAAGGAAGAGTATTATCATATACATGGTTTGATTCAGTGAAGCACTATTCTATGTAACTACATGCCAAGTGGTATGGCATCCACACTATGACAAATAAGAGAAAGCATGTTTTAGCTGCCTTTTTGAGTTGGCTTATTTCACTTAGCATAAGTATCTGCCTTTCATCCATTTTGTAGTGAACATCAGGATTTTATTTTTTTATGGCTGAGTAATATTCCACTATGTATATATGCCACATTTTCTTCACGCAGTTGTCAGTTGATGAATATCTATGTTGATTTCATACTTTAGCTCTAGTTACTGTCTATTATCTGGAGTATCTCTTTTTTCTTGAGTTAGTTCATTAGTTCTGTTGGTGTCTCCCTTATATATAGGTCTCCTCAACAGACTGTTCTGGCATAGGTAACACTTGGAAATGATGTGTCGATTGATCAATATCAGTAATTGAAGTAGGTATATGTGGCACTGATGAGAAAAAAAAATTGTGCTTTGGGGGTAACTGGCTCTTAAAAATGGCTGGTGGGAAGTGGGTCTGTAGGAAGTTGGACTTCTTTTAGAGTGGAGGGAGAGTTCACTCTAAAGGGTGTTAGGGGAGGAGTCTTGTCCTTGGTAGTGATTGGCACTTCCCCAGGGTCCTGCATCCCTTCTCTGTGCCCCAGTACATCTCTGTAATGACTGACTGCTGGACAGATCCTCAAATTTATTCAGAAAAACCATCTTTCAGCAAATGCCTCAGTCATCTACAACCTTGGGGATCAGATTGTGCTGAATCCACCAATGTGCCCCACTTCACCTTATTGATGCCTGTTTCTAAAGCTTTACTAGTAGGTGAGTGTGAAGTTATAATGAGAACTGTCACTATTTGTGATTTTCATTGTTTTGTACTCCAAACATCTGCTTTGGAATTTCTGCTTGTATCTCATCATTCAAGGCAGTGGATGTAAGCCTCTCAGTTTTCCATTGCTGCCTCAAATTTATTCATTTTCCTTTTCTTTTTCTTGATCTTGAGAGAGCAAATGGAGAAATCTTGTTCAATAGTTGCCTTAAACATGAAACTACCAACTGATTTTGATATATGATTTTTCTTTTATTCAAAATGATTTCTGACACAATAGGACATTCCTGCTATGGTCTGCAATTTAATAATATTGCTGATTCAAGAGTTTAAATCAAATATTAGTCCTCTGACATAATAGCCTACTTCTACCAATTATTAGGTTTCTCCCCAATGTCTAGGTTGCCAGGTAAAGATTAATGTGGCCATGCAAGCTATAAGTTATAAATTTGTAACACCTATGGCTCTATAGCACTATAAATTCATCCATTTTGTTTCCTGTAACATAATATTATAACTGAAAACATTATAAGATGAAGAAATATCACGAAAAACAGAATGTGCATGGTTAAATACATTTCACAGGGCCAGTTGTTAACCACTCATCAATACGTAAGGATTGCCATTCTCTGGCATGTGACTGATTCATTTATCTCCTTCAGCTGCACTTAGTTCTACACCAGAAGCTCCTTGCCCTTGTCTGGTAGAACAACATTGATCTTTTCATAAGACCTTATTATAAGTTCTTTGATGGTAGTGTGGCACTTCTTTTGTAACCTGATGGACTTTTCCTCAGTGTTTTCCCATCCTTTGGTCTGAACCAAAAGCATTTTTGTCATGATGCACGATGACAGGATTGGCAATCACTGGCATACCACACAATACTATGAATGCCAAATCATCCAAGATACATACATTGATCCCTAGGTATTCATGAATCTATGTGCTGCAACAAGTTACATAAGGAGGGGACTCACCAAGAAGTCTGCTGGATGATAACTACAAGGAGTAAAAGAAAACTTAAGAAAAAGTAAATACAGTTCGTGTTCCACAAGAGTTGCCTACAAAAACAAAATGGGATGCAATCTGTGCAATCTGCAGATGCTGGAGACAGGTTCATGTTGACATTTGTAGCTACCTTTAGTTAAGTCAGATAAAGAGGATAATTACATTTAACTGTTTAACTTTCATCACCTTTGGGTTACCGGTAGATTGACTGGATGACCCTCAAACTGTTCTGGAGCTTCAGAGAATTGTGGCTTTCAGCAAAGTTTAACACAGGACTTTCCAAGGTCTTACAAATGATGACTCCTTCATATGGTGAGCTAATTAGAGAACTATCCATCTTAATTGAAACGAACTTATTTAGAAGGTTAGATTTGTAATTATGTGGGGACAGGTGCTCTAAGAGAGTGGCGTGATGATCACAACAGCTCACAAACTTCCCACTTCCTATGTCAGTAACTCAAAGAGCACTGCTCTAAGGTCCATCTCCTGGACTGTGCCATCCAACATAAGAGGTAGTTGGGGATGACTCATGAAGGGTAGCTACATCCTCATTGGTAAAGATACGACTTCAGCTTCAGAGATTCATCATGATCTCAGTGACTGTTATTTTAGCATCTGAGAATTAGTAGTGGGGTATAACTAACTAGAGACCATAAAAAGATCATTCATCCAGGAGAATTGGGAAGGTAAAAACAGAGTTTCAGTTAAGTGCTGAGATAATGAAGTTTGAAACATTCAAACATGGCCCATCCTATAGCCGGGGAAGGATAAATCTTCTAAATATTATTCTGGCTGAGAAGTTGCCAGTGTAATTTTCTAAATTAATTTTGTTGCATGCAAGAGTATCTTGACCATATTCTCTCAAATTTTTCATATTTTAGTTACTTTTTGGAGGATTAGGTGAAGAAGGTCACTACCAGAAAATGATTAAATGCATTTATAAAATTTTAAAAGTACCATTTACTAACCTCAAAGTGTGGGTGCTTCCAGTAAACTGGTCAGGGCAGAGCGCAGTGTCCCATGTTTTCCAGAAATGAGTTCTGAAGTGTGCGTGTTGCTGTGCTTGGCCTTACAAAATTCCTAGCCTGAAGGATTAGTGCTAGAGAATGGTGTATTGTGTTCATAACAGACAGAAAAAGCCTACTCCATTATGTTTCCTTAATTCCATTTTGCCTTTGGAACATGTTTCTTAAGTAAAGTGTTTTGAATCGTTTAAAGACTTTACATAAAAAAATAAAAAAATCATGTTGATTTTAGAATTTAAGGCCCATATTTGCAAATATAGATAAAACTATTAACAATAGGATTAAAATGGATTCATGTCTGTATACCCAGATAAAATTGGGAAAATAACTGATAATTTGCAAAAAACAACTCAAGGAAAGTATATATAAAGAACAATCTGAGAGAGCAATACAAACGCTTTTCTTCATTGTCTGGTAAAGGTGAGTGAGGCCAACTAACATGTGACTGCTGCAAAGCTCCCCAGTGTTCTGCATCCAAGGCCACATCGTAGTTCTGATGCTATTAAGAACCAAGAGTTTGGGGCTGGTGCTGTGGTGTAGTGGGCTAAGCCTCTGCCTGTGTTGCTGGAATCTCATTTGGGCGCAGGTTCTAGTACTGGCTGCTCCTCTTCCTATTCAGCTCTCTGCTATGGCCTTGGAAAGCAGGGGAAATGACTCAAGTGCTTGGGACACTGCACCTGCATGGGAGACCCAGAAGAAGCTCCTTGCTTCAGATTGGCTCAGCTCCGGCTGTTGCAGCCATCTGGGGAATGGACCAGCACATAAAAAACTTTTCTCTCTGTTTCTCCCTCTCTCTGTAACTGTACTTCTCAAATAAATAAATAAATAAATAAAATCTTCCAAAAAAAAAAAAAAGAAGAAAGAGTTTAGTGCAACCAGAAGAAAGCTCTTGCCTGCAGCCAGAGACCCTAGATCCACTTGCCTGTACCTACCTGCCCACTGTTTTTTTTTTTTTTTTTTTTTTTAAACAGGCTTTTTGACAAGCAGAGTTAGTGAGAGAGAGAGAGAGAGAAAGGTCTTCCTCCCGTTGGTTCATCCCCCAAATGGCCGCTAAGGCCGACACACTGTGCCAGTCTGAAGCCAGGAGCCAGGTACTTCTTCCTGGTCTCCTATGCGGGTGCAGGGCCCAAGCACTTGGGCCATCCTCCACTGCTTTCCCAGGCCACAGCAGAGAGCTGGACTGGAAGAGGAGCAACTGGTACAGAACCGGTGGCCCAACCGGGACTAGAACTCAGAGTGCCAGCGCCGCAGGCGGAGGATTAGCTTAGTGAGCCATGGTGCAGGCTCCAGCCCACTGTTTTCTCTTCATTGTTTGGAACTGGTTCATTGACTTCTTTTTCTTAAGATTTATCTTTTTTATTTATTTGAAAGGCATAGTTACAGAGATAGAGAGAGAGACAGAGAGTATCTTCCATCTACTGGTTCACTCCTCAGATGTCTGCAGTGGCAGGGTCTGGGCTAGGCCAAAGTCAGGAGCCAGGAACATCTTTTGAGTCTCCCATGTGGGTGCAGGGTTCAAGCACTTGGGCCATCCACTGCTGCTTTTCTAGGTGTATTAAAAGGGATCTGGATTGGAAGTGGAGCTGCCGGGAATTGAACTAGTGCCCATTTGGGATGCCGAGGCTGCAGACTGCAGCTTAACCCACTACACCACAGCACAGGTCCCTGTGAACTGCTCATTATATGTGTGTCTTCTTAATCTACTAGCTGTTCTTGATGTTATTATTACAATTCATTGTTAACTTAGATAATTTTACCTACTGTTTTTATAAAACAAGTTATAAATTTAGTGTGTGCTTATTTGTTTGGATTATGTGATAAATTTAGTCTCTTGGATTAGTATTGAATTAATAATTTGCCCTTGCTTGCAACTACCAGGAGGCACAGTCACCTCTGGCTACCTTGAGTCCCTCAGGTCGGTGACATCTGTTGCTGATTTTGTTGGAATGATCAATAAAGCATGACCCTGTGCAAAGGCCGAAATGTGAGTTGGTTGATCAATTAAATATTCTCTGCGCTCACATCAATGGTACGTCCCCAGCTCCTCATTTCTCTTTTCCAATATCAGCATCTTCTTTTGGCAACTTCATTCTTGTAATATTCAAGGAGACTAGGATGATTTTTACATATGAATTCACTTGATGTGAGACATTTGGAGTTTTTCAACCATTTGACTCATGTAATAATAGGGATGGAAGAGAACAAGGGAACTAGAAGCTGGAGTCCCAGACGAGGACACTAGGTTACTTATTGATTTGGGGTAAGTTATTTTTGATATTTTCCTCTGCTGACAAATACAAACCAACAAGGGAAATGATTCACTTCCTGGGATGTTGGCTTCTACATGCCACCCTTTGACAGTATCCATGCATGTGTCTTAAACTTCTGCTGGTTTTCCAGGGGGAATTCTCAGTTTTGCATCTGTCAGGCAATCTTTATAAGAAAAAAATGCAGGAAATATACCACTTGGGGCATATCTCCTCCAAAAATAAGCAGTGTGAGTAAATTTGCCTTTTCCTTCTCCCCCTATTCCCCCAGGCTCAATGGTACAAACTTCCTACCTGTAAGTGCCAATGAGTGTGCTCCTGCCTGGTAGACAGTTAGATAGCACTCACGCCCTGAAGGCCTGCCACTTGACAGCACTGTCAGTTTGGAGATGCTGCTTGCTCGGTGACAATGATATTTTGAAGTCTACCTCAACCTGCTTTTGCAATAGTAGGGCTGTGGGTGGTCAGGGCTCCCTTTGTTTTGAAATTTTATCATTGTCAGCATGGCTCAGATAAAGTTTATTCTTAACTTTCTGAAGTTGTAGCACAGACTTATAATGGATTTCTTTGATTCCCTTTATTGGAAAGATTTCTGGTGTCTTTTATGTACACTGGCCATTCAATAGCGTGGTCCTACAGCCAAAGTAGCTAGATTTGACCAGCAAAAAGAGAAATGATGCTTTTTTTTAAACAACTTTACTCACTTAACTTTAAAAATTAGTTATTTAAGATTTAAGAGCAGATCTTTGATAATTTAGAAAGCTGCATAACTTAGGTCAAGATTTAGAGTTTTTGTAGATGGCCAGTGTAAAAATATGTAAGAACTGTCATTTCAAATGCATAGATTTATATAAAGTTGTGTGCAAATGTCCATGTTCCTACCACCTAATTAATGGCAAAATAGAGATTCAAATCTAAGTCTGTTAGACCCTGGGCTTATTGAATTATACCAAAACCCCTGTGAAATTCAATTTGTATCAATTTTTTAGTATTTCTGTAATTTAAGTGTCTGCATATCTGCCAGTCTCCTTCACATGTTATTAATCACTTGACTTTGTTTTTTTTTATATTTTTTAAACTTTTATTTAGTAAATATAAATTTCCAAAGTACAGCTTATGGATTACAATAGCTTTTTCCCCCCTATAACTTCCCTCCCACCCACAACCCTCCCAACTCCTGCTCCTATATGACAAAGGGAGTCAATAAAAACATAAAATATTTTTAGGCATAAAGTTTATTTCTTATTATAAATGTGTTCTCAATGGAAACAAACAGGTTGAATTATTAGTCGGGTGTTTTGATCAACTTATGAAGATTTTTTTCCATTAGTACAAATATAAATTTTATTTCTCTATTTAGATATGGAGGTTGGAGTTTTGGGCTGCCTTTGACTACAGACCTTCATTTTGATATAACAGAGGTTCCTGCCAATAGAACACTTGCCAAGGTAAATTATGATGTTCCTCCTGGATGTCATACAAATGAGAGTATGAAATTGATGTGTTTAAGCATTTTCACAAGGTACCAAAAAAATGGGTATGATCACTTTAACATTTTGCATACCCCATAGTAGAGTGATTTCAATCCAGTGTGTATACCTTATAGAACAAGTATACATAGCATCAGGATATGTATACAAAACTGTACCTAATGACATCTCATATAATAGCCAGAAACACAACTCCAAACAACCATATGCAATTGAAGAAAGAAATCATTTCATAGTAATCCAAACACTCAGCAAAGAATTCATATTAATATTTTAAGCAAAATACCAAAAATATTATTAATAATCAAAAGAAATGACATAAAGGAATACATAGATTACAGTTGCATTTACAACAGGCTTCAAAATTAAGCAAAACTCATCCATATTGGATAAGGGAAAGGGAGAGAACTATCATTTGGAGGGACCAGAGACTTAGGGAGAGGATATTTTAGAGGCTGGAACTTTTTATTTCTCAACTTGGGTGATGGTTTAATGGGTCTGCCCTTCAAAATTTTTGTTATATCATACATTTATGTTTTATGTACTTTTCCTTATGCATATTCCATAACTTATTAGAGAATGGAAATGCATGAGGAGACATCAAGAAGTTTATGGAAATTGGAATGAAAAGATAAATTTCAGAGCTGATGCTGTGGCATAGTGGGTAAAGCCAGTTCAAGTCCCAAAAAACAAAGATCTCCGCGAGTGAGATCCCAGTGGAAAGAACGGGTCATCAAAGAAGGAGGTACCTTTCTCTGAAGGGAGGAGAGAACTTCCACTTTGACCAAGGCCTTGTCTAAATATTATCAGAGTCATTGAACTCAGGGGGCTTCCATAGCCTTGGCAGCTCATGACAAGAGCCTAGGGTGATTACTGATGCCATAAACAAGAGTGTCAATTTGTTATGTCAACAACAGGAGTCACTGTGCACTTACTCCTCATGTAGGATCTTTGTCCTTAGTGTGCTGTACATTGAGATTTAATGCTATAACTAGTACTCAAACAGTATTTTTCACTTTATGTTTTTGTGTGGGAGCAAACTGTTGAAATCTTTACTTAATGTATGCTAAACTGATCTGTATATAAAGAGAAATGAAAATGAATCTTGATGTGAATGGAAGGGGAGAGGGAGTGGGAAAGGGGAGGGTTGTGGGTGGGAAGGACGTTATGGGGGGGAAGCCATTGTAATCCATAAGCTGTACTTTCGAAATTTATATTCATTAACTAAAAGTTTAAAAAAAACTTATATAACTTAAATAAAAAAAGATATTGACTATCTTTACCTTCTATATTAAAAGAGGGGTTAAAGTACTGGTGCAACTCAATTCAAGAGAGTCTGCTGGTAATTCAAAATTACATATTTTATCTATGGGGAAATTATTATACATCAGAAACTCCTTTGTTTATGCAAGACTATTTACTCTGTGTGCAGAAAGGGAGGAATAAATTATAATACATTACAAGTTACTTTCTTTTTTTTAGTTTTTATTTTTTGACAGGCAGAGTGGACAGTGAGAGAGAGAGACAGAGAGAAAGGTCTTCCTTTGCCGTTGGTTCACCCTCCAATGGCCGCCGCGGCCAGCGCACCGCTCTGATCCAAAGGCAGGAGCCAGGTGCTTTTCCTGGTCTCCCATGGGGTGCAGGGCCCAAGCACTTGGGCCATCCTCCACTGCACTCCTGGGCCATAGCAGAGAGCTGGCCTGGAAGAGGGGCAACCGGGACAGAATCCGGCGCCCCGACCGGGACTAGAACCTGGTTTGCCGGCGCCGAAAGGCAGAGGATTAGCCTATTGAGCCATGGCACCGGTCCCTGAATAACAATTTAAAATCTCTAAGACTACCATTGGTTATATAGGTATTTACATATCTGATTCTGTGACTCTGGTTGTTTGAAAGCTCACGATCTTGAAAAAAAAATAATGCCAACCAGATTATTTATCTCCATAAACTTCAGTTAAATTTCATGTGCTTTAAGAAGAAAGGCTAACTATATGGGGGCTTCAAAAAGTTCTTGGAAAATAATATGTTATGAAAAAATTAAACAGGGAATCACTTGACTTTGAATGGAGAAATAGGAAATAAACTAAGGAGTAAATGTTTAGAGAGATTTTGGCACATTTTGGACATGATAGAAAAATGCACCAGTAGCATGTATTTCTCCTTACTGTGGCTGCTCTCATGTCAACTAGAAAAGCAGGAGCTGAGGGCATAATAAGACTTCCATTTAAATCATAAACATATTCTTGACACCTTCAGTAGCCCACCTGGCCCACATAGTCAAAAATCCACAAAAGCTTACAGTAAAATAGGAAGTGTACATATACTACTGTTAACAGATATTGAAGGAATGGAATATAAAATATCTTTTTAAATCTGTTCTTTAGGTAAGAACAGGTCAACAACTGAATTTTTGCATATATATGTAGAAATTTTAAGCTGATATAAATTAACATATGCACTGCACAGGTCTCTGAGACCAAGGTAAACCAATTTAAAAATAAAACATAATTAAATGCTTGCATTAAACTGATATTTTTAAAGGAAACTTCATTTTTTAAAGACATTTATTTATTTGAAAGTCAGAGTTACACAGATAGAAAGAGTCAGAAAGAGAGGTCTTCCCTCTTCTGGTTCACTCTCCAGTTGGCCACAACGGCGGGAGCTGCGCCAATCTGAAGCCAGGAGCCAGGAACTTCTTCCGGGGCTCCCAAGCGGGAGCAGGGGCCCAAGGACTTGGGCCATCTTCCACTGCTTTCCCAGGCCACAGCAGAGAGCTGGATCAGAAGTGGAGCAGTTGGCACTTGAACCGGCATCCGTTTGGGATGCCAGCACTGGAGGCGGCAGCTTTACCTGCTATGTCATGGGCCTGGAAACTTCATTCTTGAAATGATTTCGACAGCCACCCCATTGTGTTTAATATGTAATTTCACAGCACTCCACTGGTGAAAATCATTCCACCTGTATCACACATGTCTACTAAGTGTTCTCTTGTGTTTGACCTACAGTTTATTCTAATCTCTGCAGGTCTTGCCTTCCTGCACTTCCCCCTGCTGCATCCAGATGGGCCTCTAGCCTACTTCTGCTTCTCTAGACATGTCCTCCTCCACGTCATACTCCCTACCTTCCCCATTCTCTATGGACTCTCCATTCTGTTGAACACAGAGACACAGGCCCCCTTCAGCAGCTAATGGTTCACTAATTGCTAATTCTTTCCTTCCCTGTAGTCTGCATCTTTCTTTTTTTTTTCACTTTGCTATTGTTTTATCTATTTAATTTATTTTTTAGAAAGCTTCTGCATCTTTCTTAATTGTTGGAAACACCATTCACTTTCTGAGCCTGCTGCAGCCATCTTCAAAGAGTCTGAAATGAGGAATTATCTTTGTCCATTATTTAAATGAATGAAGGATAGCAAGTATAAGCTAGAAGTAGAAGCAACTGATTCCACATAAGATAAAACTTTCTGATTAATAGAATTCTTCCACAGAGTGGAAAGGGAAACTCATGAGGATATACAAGAAGAGACTCAATGGCCTTTTAGAGGAGACTGAGAGAATCTAAACTGAAACTGGCCATCAATAGGGTTTGCCAGTTTTGGGTCCTCGGAGACAGTGACATTGTTACCATGGATATTTCAGGGGTTGAGAGGGAGGCTAAGGGTAAAAGGGTGAATGAAATCAATTCCATCTTTCTTCTTGATAAAAATATATATTATCCCCCAAAGCAACCCCCTAATGCAAAGTCATGTTCTGAACAGTGCTTTTAGGATTGGCTTTCTTAGTTATGCATTGTGAAAAGTATTTGTGAATGGAGATGGGTTCATTTCATGCTTGCTTACTATTTTAGACAGCATAAATTGCTGTCCCAGATGGTGAAATGAAACAAAATTTGTCACATACTCACATTTGTTTTGCTTCAATCTGCTTCTAGCTTCACTGAAAATATTCTTTGATGCGGCAAGCGTTTCCTTAGTGAAAGAAACTCTAGCTCTAGCTTTTAGAAAAAGGTTCTGTAACATGCTGGGCTCATGGCTGGATGCTCCCATAAGCGCCAACAGGATGAGTTGGTGATGAGCCTGGGTGCACGGCCTTGTCTCTCATCATGTTCTCTGACTTGTCTACACACTGCACATGCTGGCTGAATGCACACATCCGCACTAGTGGCTCTTTCATGGGAGCAGAGTTGAGCAGAAGGAAATCTTCAGCCCAATACGTTGTGTACTCACACAAGACCACCTAAAGACATATGGCAACAAATTATAGAAAGAGTCCTAGAGCTTTAAGAACATGAATCAAATATAGTTCCACAGAGAAGAGGAAGGTAGACAGCCAGGCAAATTGATTGCCATGCCATGCCTTTACCTCCGCAAACCTCCATTCTTTGTGAAATGCATCTGCAGTGAAGTAAAAAGCTCTAAGAACAATGGCTAGTGTCACTGTACAAACTGCAAGGTGTTCAGCCCGTAACAAATCTTCCCAGGCAGACGAATCAATTAAATCACAGGCTTTTATTGGGGTTCCGCTCCCGAGCGAGGTTCCCCTGGTCCCAACAGAGCAACAGAGCGGGGGCCGGGGAAGTCGCACATCAGAGGTTGGGAGAGCTCCTTTTATAGATTCACGGTATGGGAGTTAAAGGTTGAGGCGGGTCTGATCCTCATTGGTTGACCTTTAGGCACCTGCAGGGACCTTGACAAGGACTTTTCTTCCCTGGAAGCACAGGTAGGAACTTTCCATTCCCAGAAGTGTAGGCCTTCCCTCCTTGCAGATCCCAAAGCTACCACAAACTAGGGTATATATATACATATACCCTAGTATATGTATATACTCATTCACTCATTCGTTCACCTATCATAAAATCTTGCCTTGACGGAGAAAAACAAATATCCCTAACCTTCATGTCCTTGCTATTCAGTTATTTCCCTGCCAGTCTAGGGATGACAAACATGTTGTTTCTGACTTACTATCAGTCACTAGTTTCACCCTAACAGAGTCCTCCAGGATCTAGAAAACAGTAAAGTCTTTAGCTGTGCTTATAGACAATGCATTTAACTGATCCCTCTATAAGGGGGAAATGTTCTTTTCAATTTAAACATTTTCTGTCATCAAAAGATAATGAATTATACCTCCACTCCTATGAGTTATCTACTCATGTAACGTCATTCTCTCTTTCTCCTGTCAAGACGAGCTAATGCAAAATGTTCCATGTTTATTTTTAAGGTTTATTTTACTTATTTGAAAGAGTGACAGAGTGGGCCGGCGCTGCGGCTCATTAGGCTAATCCTCCGCCTTGCGGCGCCGGCACACCAGGTTCTAGTCCTGGTCGGAGCGCCGGATTCTGTCCCGGTTGCCCCTCTTCCAGGCCAGCTCTCTACTGTGGCCAGGGAGTGCAGTGGAGGATGGCCCAAGTGCTTGGGCCCTGCACCCGCATGGGAGACCAGGAGAAGCACCTGGCTCCTGGCTTCAGATCAGCATGGTGCGCCAGACCTTTCTCTCTGTCTCTCTCTCTCATTGTCCACTCTGCCTGTCAAAAAAAAAAAAAAAAAAAAAAAAAAAAAAAAAAAAAAAAAAAGAGTGAGAGAGACAGAGAGATAGAGAGAGAGCAAGAGTGAGAATGAGGCCGAGTGAGAGTGTGAGAGTTCCTTCTTCCATCTATTGGTTCATTCTCCTAAATGGCTGCAAAAGCTAGGGCTGGGTCAGGCTGAAGCCAGGAAACTGGAACTCCAACTGGGTCTCCCATGTGAGTGCAGGAAGCTGGATGGGAAGAAGGGCCAGCTCCAATGTATTTTCTTGTCAGTTAAGCCTGGTAAGAGCAATCAGCATGTAAATAAGATGATTAAGTTGACTTTGGAAAAATAATGAAACTGGTGTCATTGACCAGCATCTTTTTGCAGGAGAGGCTTGCAAAGCCTCTACTGGGGTCTCCATTTCCATCCCAGGAAACACAGGACACCGAGATCCTAACAATGCAGATGAGGGGCCTGGATGATGGCAGACATGCTATTTAGATCAGTTCCCTTTGAGCCTGTATTCTTATTTGCATCCTAACAACACCAAATGCCTCCCTCAGCACTCAGCTGCAATCTTCTCATTCAGATCCTCTTCCTTGAGAAAGAAATTGTTATAATTATAATCATTTAAACATGGAAGGATAAGTCTAAACATGGACATGCAGGAGCTCAAAATATTTTAGGTAAAGTTTAATTGCTGCTTTACCACTTCACTCTTGACTAACTCAAATAAAACATAAATTTAAAAACCACCACTTGTAGTTTTTTTCTGTGCTTCTCCTTTTGTTTCCAAGTGTAATAAAAAGTTAATACTGCAAAAAAAAAAAAAAAGAAACATTTAAATGGGGTTGTAGTTTTTCAAGGTCAAGGCTGCCATTTTTGGGCTGTGTTATCGCAGATCTTCTGGGCAATTATTAACTGCCTGTCTGTGAGCTACAAGTAGGTCATGTTTATGATATGACAGTTATTTTCTTTTCAGACACTTGAGAGCAAATTGTTAATAGAAGTTGCTCTTGCTTTCTCTCTCTGTCTCAAAATTCTAGCACTCTAGAGTCATGATGGCTAATATGATAGCCATTAGTCATATGTGACTATGACTGAGATGTACTAGAAGTATATACTAAGAAAAAAATTTCGTATAGGAAATATGATGTAGAATATTCCATTAATAACTTTTATGTTGAGATGTTGAAAAGATTGTAGTTTAAATGTATTGGTTTAAATATAATATCTTATTGAAATTATTTTTAATTTTAATAACTACTAGAAAATGCAAATTCACCCATGTGGCTCACCTTGTGTTTCTTTTGGACAAAATAGGATTTGTCCTGTGACTGGGTAAGAACAAAAGCTTTTGGAAACATGTAGTTTGAAAGGTGGAGAGCATCTTCTCATCCACAAGCTCCTTGATGGCCAAGATGGCTTAGCAACCGAACAAGCCAGGCTACCCATAAATTTATTCTACAACATGATTTTCACAATTGCTGTGCTCAATGCCAATCAGTTCTATGTGAATATCATTTTCTAATTTCCACAGTTTATGGCCAGCAGGAGCATCATTTTGGTTTTCTTCCTGTTCAACAAGATTTCATTTAAAGGAGTGTATTGGGAGATGAAATTGCTTGTGTCTTGTGAGGGCTGCCAAACTTTTATTTGAACACTTAAAGTGGCCACGTAAATCATAATCTTACATTATCCTGTGGGGAATATACTACTTGTTTTTGAAATATGTTGTATGATGTGAAATTCTGTTGAAATAATAACTAGTAAACTCTAAAAGAAAGACTCCATGAATGCAATTTTTATAACTTTTGTGTGGTCAGTTGGGTGAATAGGTAGAACAGATTAAGTAGAACCAAGAGTCCTCCTCAAACCAGAAACCTTTGAATGTTCCTTCCCCTCATGTGTGACAATCATAAAGAAGTTATCTTTGTTACAAAGATGAAGTGTATCCTGCCCACATTGGCCTGTTTTCTCTGTAGTTTCCTGAGTCAGCCGCCATCTTGGCTCGCCCATATTGCTGTGACAGCCTCTTACTTCACCATACTTCCTGGATAGCAACCTGAGGGTCTAAACCACATCATGGAATTTCCCAAATTAACATCCTCCAGTGCTTCACCACTGAACTGAAAGCAAAAGGCTGGCCCTTACCTAGGCTGACAAAGCTGTGCAAGCTCTGGACCTTGCTTCCCTCTCTGTTCTCACCTGGTGTCATTTCTGTTTCCTTACAGGACGTGTGTGCTTTTCTTTGTATCCAGAATGTACTAAGCTCATTTCTACCATTAGACCCTTGACCTTGCTGTCTGTTCTCGCCACCTACTTCTCCCAGCTGTTCACATGGCTCAGACCTCCTTGTCACCTCGGTCTCAGGTCAGATGTTGCTTTCCAAAACAGGATGCTCATAACTCCTAAACATGGCAAGTCATCAATTTACATTCCCAGTCACCAATCTGTTCCCAATTAAGCTTATCACACATACTATGTGATTTTTGTCTTGTGGGTAATTCATTTGCTTATTTACCACATATTCCCCACCTCCCTTGCAAACATTCAGACCAGCTGATGACAAACCTCAAGGGCTTTACCTGTCTTGCACTCAACCAAAAAAGGAACTTCCAAAGTTTGTGGAAAAGAAATTGGAAGATAAGCTTATTTTGGTGCAAAAATAATTAAATCCATGCATGGTTTTTTCATAGTATATCTTATATCTTGCCTATGAGCTTTTGAAAGAACCTTTGTATGCATAGATTTAAGAACTTTTTGTACCAAAATAATCTTTTTTAAAAAGATTTTATTTATTTATTGAGAGGCAGAATTACATACAGTGAGAGGGAGAGACCAAGAAAAGGGTCCTCCATCCATTGGTTCAGTCCCCAAATGACCACAATGGCCTATCTGAAGCCAGGGGCGATGAGCTTCTTTTGGGTCTTCCACGTGGGTGCAGGGGCCCAAAAGCTTGGGCTATCTTTTACTGCTTTCCCAGGGCGCAGCAGAGAGCTGGATCAGAAGAGAAGCAGCTGGGACTAGAATCAGTGCCCATATGGAATGCTGGCGCCACAGGTGGAGGATTAACCTACTGCACCACAGAGCTGGCCCCCACCAAAATAATCTTACTTTTAAATTCCACTTTCCACAGACTTTTTTGAAGCACCTTCATGTTACTATCAATTACAGTAGTAGCTGGGTATATACTACAATCTAAATGATAATTTGTGAAATAAATGAAAACGGAAGCAGCAATTCAATTGCAAGAGAGACAGAGAGTGAGTTTGGACTTGCTTCCCTACTCACCAAGTTTTCTGACAAGTTGAAGATATTGTTCTTCCACCTCTTCTATTTCTTCATCACAAACAGATGGGATTTTTCTTAGAGGCTATCTATCTCATGACAAAGAAAAATTATGTGTACCCATTTGATGAGTCAAGAACATGCAGTGGTTGTGCTCTGAAATTTTAGCTTGAGTTTGAATGATTGTGAGAAGTGAAGACTTTCTAATGCTTGGCATGTCTCATAGACTCCACCAGCAGCCTCGGCTCTGTGGAAAATTGTCAAATACATGCTAAGCTTATGACACTCAAGTGAGTGAGCCATGAGTGTAGTTCTAGTTCTCTACTCTGGCCATGTGTGGTTTCTAGTGAGTTCTCAATCCTCTTGTCCACTCTAACACAAGGGAAACACAATAATAGAATTAAGTAAGCAGGTAAATCTATGACTACAAGGATCCCTCATGTGACAAATGCTTTCAATGAAATTTACAGATATTTTATTCATCTGCTCAGTTAATACTACATGATTTCATACTTTTAAAGGTTTCTTCAGTGTCTATTTTTAAAGAATTATTTATTTATTTTGAAAATCAGAATTACAGACAGAGAGGGAGAGACAAAGAGGATTCTTCCATCTGTTGGTTTACTCTCTAAATGGCTGTAATGGCCAGCATTAGGCCAGACTGAAGCCAGGAGCCAGGAGCTCCCTCAAGATCTCCCACGTGGGTGACAAAGGCCCAAACATTTGAGCCATCTTCCACTGCTTTTCCCAGGCCTATTAGAAAGGAACTGATCAGAAGTGGGGCAGCTGGGGCACAAATCAGCACCCATATGGGATGCCAGCATTGCAGGTGTAGTATTTACCTGCTATGCCACAATGTTGACCCCTTCAGTGTATTTTAAAGTTTCTGTATTAAGAAATTTGCAGAGCAAAGCATTCTATCCTTTGAATATCCAGTTCCTTTTTTACATCCCATGAGTTCAAATTTAGAGACATAACACCGGTGTTAGTCCTATTGGCACCTGGGAAAGGAAAACAGTAAATAAACAGGTTGACAAAACTACAAAATTGAACTTTACTTGCATAGCAGTGTTTAGACTTAGTGTTATATGCAATGCAGTATTACAATTCCAGTTTTATTTTTGAATTGTTTTACTCTTTGCAAAAGTCACTGTATTCTATTTCTGCAAAATCATTTTCTCTCCAAATCAGTAAATCTGTAAATCTTTTCAAACCTGGCCTGACTATAGTGTTCTTTGAATTCACAAAGCAGACTTTTGATTTACACAGAGAATGGCTGTTCATAAAATCTAAGCATAAAGTGTCATACACACAAATGAAGTTGGCATCTTTTTTTTAGATTGCTGAAGAGATAGCCAAAAGAAGTGTGTGGTTTTATTCAGATTCCTCGATGGAGGTAATGAATCCAGGTTTCTAAGAAGAGAAACAAGATTTTTAGGTTCAGCATGTAGCCCAATTTTAGCAACATTTTTCTTCTTAAAGTGTAGGGAATGTTTTAAAAAATAAAAAAGGATCTTGTCCTAGACAATGTGCTGATTAGCTATGAAGAAAACTTCTGGCTTATTTATAGTCCTTGAAATGTTTGGCACGCTTGAAAAATTCACCTACCTCTCAATTAAAAGAAAAAACAAAAGTACATGAAAATAAAATTTGGCTGAAGGAGAAGAAATATCCATTCAAACACCCATCTCCTGTCTTCTGAGATGTTTTTGCTTTGTTAATTTTTAATGGGTGCCAACACTGGAGCTCACCCTCAGGCTATGAATAGACTCATGGAAAATAAAAACAAAAACATATCAAGGAACAAACAATAATAAAAAAATTCATGTTTTATGTACATATGTATATATAAATGTACTCATAATTATTTTATACATTGGCTTAATGCTGAGAAAGAAATGAAAGAACGTTTCAGAGGCTGTTTTTGGCTTCTTTACCATCATAGAGTTCCTCTGGCCACTCTATTCTGTCTTGCTGAAGGGCACTGCAGCAACCTCAGGAACCCATCCTCCACAAACTCCCACAAAAGTGCATCTGAAAAAAACAAAAAGTGATCCAGACTAAGTCCCAGAGATGTTCCCCAGGAACCCTATCTAATCCAAGGTATGACATTGGGCCTGATGACCTTGGCCACCAGCCCCCTGGCTGGACTCCTCGCCAAGGTAGGGCTTACCCCCACATGAAACTGCCAACTAGGGCCCACTTGGGCATAGAACTAATTTAGCCTCCTGTACACTTGATGAATGAAGAATTTCCTCTTGGGACTAAATTATAGGGCTTGTTGGAGTTGCTCTTTCGTGATCTGTTATTTGGAGGTAATTTTCCAAAAGAGCTGGAACACATGGCCATGAGCTAGAATAGGATTCACCGTGAACAGCTGCCATGCTTTGGCCAGCCCATCCCACTGTGTTCATCCTTTCCACTGACCTCCTCCGCCTTTTTCCCCTGCTTCCCCTGCAAGGAGGCCCGGTCAGCAGAGCTGGACTTAAGTTATGTCTTTACTTTCCTTCGTAATTAAACCACTAGAATGGCATCTGCCCACCTTTCTCTGCAGCCAGGTTGCCAGAAACGTAGCATCATGTCGTAACATGATTAAAACAGATGCACACGCCTTCCCTTAGTCTTCCAATGTGGCTGATTACAACCTTGAGCCAAATTCCGCCTTACCCCCTCCTTGGTTGACTGGAAGATAAGCTTCTGATCTTCCCTTGGCTTTTTGAACTGTTGGAAGCTGTGTAAACACAAGCTGCAGGTTAGTCAGATTCTATTTGACCCAAGTCCTGCTGAGTGCAAAGAGATTACATTTGAAAAGTCCCTTGTCTAATTAAGCAATGGTGACCTGCTGCAGGGTGGCTGCTGATGAGGTCAAATAGCTAGGGTTTTAGGCCAACTTGTTGCAGCTGGTCATTTGCTGATAAATAAAGAAGAGCCAGTGTTTAGTAAGGTACCACAGATTTTCTATCACAAAGCACTTGAATTTGATTCTTTCTCTGAGTTTTCATGTGAGCTTCAGCATTTCAGAGAACTTTTCACCACGAAGAGTGACAGTTACTGGTTCTATGACAGCAAGCCTCTTTGGCCTTTGCACAGTGGTGTCCCTTCTGAACGCAAGTCAGATGAGGATCATTTTGAATGCTGATGATTGGATGGGTGTGGTGTGAGAGTGGGACAGCAACCACAAGAAATAAGTTTTAAGACAAGGACCAAATAAGGTAGAGCAAATGTGACCATTTATTGAGCATTCATAAGATAGACACTGTGGAAAGATTTTTTTAAACAAAAGATTTATTTATTTATTTATTTGAAAGGTAGAGGGATTGTGGGGAGAGAGAGAGTGAGAGCAAGTGATGAGAGAGAGAGAGAGTGAGCGCTTGCATCCATCAGTTAATTCCTTAAATGACTTCAACAGTTGGGGCTGGGCCTGGACAAAGTCAGGAGCCAGGAACTACATTTGGGCCATCTTTTGCTGCCTTCCCAGAAGAATTAGCAAGGAGCTGGATCAGAAGCAGAGCAGCCGGGACCCCAGCTGGTGTTCCAATACAGTATGTTGGGTCAGGTATGATATGTCAGGGTTGCAAACTTAACTCACTGTGTGACAAAGCAATCATGACAACTTTTCATTTTTATATCCAATCTTTACCATGACTCTCACTATAGAGAATCCTAAAGCATAAAGAGGTCAGTCACCTTTCAAGGGCGTGCAGCCATGATGAAAAGATTGGGGAGATAACTACATATCCAGTTCAAGGCTTGCCTGTTTCTGGAAGATACACAACTTCTTTGTGAGCATGGACATGACCAGAGGCCCCCAGTGGGGATCCAGCTTTGGTAAACTCAGATGCCCTAGTGAGTAAGTAATGAAAAGGAAGATAAGAACTTCAGAACCACAGACCTTGGAAAAGTTATTCAAGAAACACTCCCCTTCTTGATCATGGCCCCTGTGTAGGCTATTCCCAAGCTTCTGCATTGAGTTCTTGTTTCTGGTACCACAAACATCTACTTCCTGAAGTTCTGGGAAAATGTATACAACAATAAAAACATGGTTTTGTTGAACGTTCTGAAAAGGACACAGGTGCCTTTCCCCTCCAGCCTTGAGTTGGAAGTCCCAGACTGGAGCTACTCCTGACATCCTGCCACTGTGTGTAGCCACGTGGGCGTATCTGAGATGGGAGGAAGCCAGGCCACAGTACTACTGTTGGAATCCTTATCAAACTCTTCATGATCTCCCTCTGTACTTCACTTAAAGAATTTGAGAATGTCTCAGGTATTTTCAAGCTAAAAAGCCTAAGAGATCAAGAATGACTGTATTGCTAGATGCACACTTGCAGCCAGTGGTAGACTAGGAACATAGCATTCCTCTGTCTCCGAAGCCATTCATTTTATCTAACAGCACACGAATTTCTGGGGGTACAAAGAGGACTTGGAAAAAGAGAGTTCACATCTTTTCATCAAGATTTTTTTTTTCCTTTGCAATCAAAGGATGGAGTGTGACAATTCTAAAATTACATCACTCATAAAATCTTTTAACAGGTCCCCAGATCATCTTTTATCCATAGATTGATCATATAAGAAATTGTATGTATTTCTGTTAAGAAATACTTTTCTTTTTTAACATTTATTTAATAAATATAAATTTTCAAAATACAACTTTTGGATTATAGCGGCTCCCCCCACCCCATAACCTCCCTCCTACCCACAGCCATCCCATCTCCTGCTCCCTCTCCCATCCCATTCACATCAAGATTCAGTTTAAATTATCTTCATATACAGAAGATCAATTTAGTATATGCACACACACAGAAACACAAAGTATAAAGTACTGTTTGAGTACTAGTTATACCGTTAATTCACATAGTACAACACATTAAGGACAGAGATCTTACATGGGGAGTAAGCGCACAGTGACTCCTGTTGTTGATTTAACAATTCACACTCTTATTTATGATGTCAGTAATCACCCTAGGCTCTAGTCATGAGCTGCCAAGGCTATGGAAGCCTCTTGAGTTTGCCAACTCTGATCTTATTTGGACAAGGCCATAGTTAAAGTGGAAGTTCTCTCCTCCCTTCAGAGAAAGGTACCTCCTGTTTGATGGTTCATTTTTTCCGCTGGGATCTCACTCACAGAGATCTTTCATTTAGGTGTTTGTTTGTTTGTTTGTTTGTTTTTTGCCACCGTGTCTTGGCTTTCCAAGCCTGAAATACTCTTATGGGCTTTTTAGCTTGATCTGAATGCCTTAAGGGCTGATTCTGAGACCTGAGTGCTGTTTAGGACATCTACCATTCTATGAGTCTGCTGTGTATTCTGCTTCCCATGTTGGATCTTTCTCTCCTTTTTAATTCTATCAGTTAATATTAGCAGACACTAGTCTTGTTTATGTGATCCCTTTGACTCTTAATCCTATCATTATGATCAATTATGAACTGAAACTGATCACTTTGGCTAGTGAGATGGCATTGGTACATTCCATCTTGATGGGATCGAACTGGAATCCCCTGGCACGTTTCTAACTCTACTGTTAGGGGTAAGTCCGATTCAGCATGTGCCAAACTGTACATCTCCTCCCTCTCTTATTCCCACTCTTATATCTAACAGGGAGCACTTTTCAGTTAAATTTAATCAACTTAGAATAATTGTGTCTTAATTAAAGAGTTCAACCAACAGTATTAAGTAGAACAAAAAAATATGAAAGGAATAAAGTAGTAAGTTATTCCTTGACAGTCAGGACAGGGGCTGATCAAATCATTGTTTCTCATAGTATCAATTTCACTTCAACAGGTTTCCTTTTAGGTGCTATTCTTTCTGTAAGAAAATTATACAAAGTTGCTAATGTAAAAAAAAAAATCTTCCTGATGCCTTGCCACTATTTTTTTTTTTTTATAGGCAGAGTGGCCAGTGAGAGAGAGAGACAGAGAGAAAGGTCTTCCTTTGCCATTGGTTCACCCTCCAATGGCCGCCACGGCTGGCCCACTGCAGCCAGCGCACCACGCTGATCCGATGGCAGGAGCCAGGTACTTATCCTGGTCCCCCATGGGGTGCAGGGCCCAAGCACTTGGGCCATCCTCCACTGCACTCCCTGGCCACAGCAGAAAGTTGGCCTGGAAGAGGGGCAACTGGGACAGAATCCGGCGCCCCGACCGGGACTAGAACCCGGTGTGCCGGTGCCGCAAGGCGGAGGATTGGCCTAGTGAGCCGCGGTGCTGGCTTGCCTTGCCACTAGTTTTAGAAAATTTTGCACCATGTCTTACATGTCTTTATCTTAGTATGTTTTGAGCCAATGCTCTAATTTTAACCTGATGTAGAGCAATTTTTCTGTATCCACTAAAACTTTAGCAAGCTCATAATTCTCATAAATTGACTAGGATAGAGAAATATCCTTGTTCTATTTTTAAATCAGAGGGCCTAATTTCTAATACTGCATATAGGAAGTTTCACTCTTCTCAAAATTTCTGCCAGCTTCTCTATCATTTTCCTTCAGTTGTGGGTTCAAAGATGTAGGTCTAACAAAAAGGTCACATGGACTCTGGATAGACAAGGCTGTGGGGAGCAACTCGGACTAGACTAAGTTATTGGAATTAAGACTTATTCTATGCATCTGCTCTCCCACAATATGGCGCTGGGAGAGGAGTAAACAGCTTCTACACAGCTGCCTCTCACCAACTTGACAAGCTGCAGGAGCTGCTCCTGATTGGAGGAGGGCAGCGTACTCGGCGTGTGGGTAGCAGAGTTGGGATTGGTGGAAGAGGACTATAAAGGAGGAGAGAGACAACATGCACCAGGAACATCTAAGGGGAACATCTGGATAACATCTGAGCAGCCCCCGAGAGAGCCGGCCGGCGGTGTGTCACTCCCCTGCGGAAGTGGGGAAAGTGGCAGGGGGGCCCGCCCCTCCACGGAGGTGGAGGGATGGCAGCTAACCCAGGAAGGGCCGAGCAGACAAAAGAACAGCGCAGGGTCTAGTGTCGCTCCTCTGCGAAGAGGGGGAGCAACACAAGGCAGTCTAAAGGAGGCCACTTGAGGCACCTGCATCCATATCCAGGTGACTGGTTTTGAATCCTTTCCCCACTGCTGTTTCCAGCTTCTTGCCAATGCACAACCTGAAGCAGCAGGTGATGGTTTAAGTAGTTGAGTTACCGGCCACCATATGGGCAACTTGGATTGAGTTTCAGCCTGGTCCAGGGGTGTGAATCAGTGGATGGGAACATACACTCTCTCTCTGTCTCTCTCTTTCTCTCTCTCAAATACCTAAATATTGTAAAAAACAAAATCCCCTCTTCTGTCATGTTATTTTCCTTTTCAGAATAAGGGGAAATTGCTAAAATTATTTCATTTCCTTGGAGATAGCTTTTACTTTGACATCCCCGTCCTAAGAAAAAAACAATGTGTATCTGAAATGTTGGGATATTTGATAACATCATATAGATTTCCACTCGAATAAAAATCTGGTTGATCTGTGTAGGATTTCAGAGTTTACAGAGTACTTTCATGTAATTTACTTCATTTATTCCACTTTTCAACCCTAGGATGTTGATATTATTTTCCTCATTTCAGAGATTAGTATTAGGATGTTTAGGGATTAAGTGATTGGCTCAAATCTCCCCAGCCTCTTCAGTGATGAGACTGTATTCCACATTCAAGTGTTCTTATCTGAGTTCATGATAAGTTCTGAGTTTATGGTTCCAAATGGTTTATTCTCTGCTTGAAAACCTTTTGAAAGGAAGAGTTGGAGTTAGAATATCTCCATGTTGTTTCTTTTCTCTGGGATAAAGTAAGCTGATTCTCTAAACATCTGAGAACGGCTTGTAATGTTTTCTGTTCATAGTTATCCCATCTGGGAACCACAGGAATTTTGATTTTCCTGACCATTTGTCCTCCATCAGGCCCAAATGTTTAAAGGACATTATTTTTATGTGCCAATGATTGTAGTATTTGCATGTGCAAATCATGTAATTACTTAACTACCCAAATTGTGCATGCAACTTAGGTAATTATGAACTTAGAAAATTGCTTTAAGAATCTGACCCTGGAAAAATTATGATAGCAGAAAATGAGTGTTTCAGTGGAAATTTCTTGCAAGGGTGATTTTGTTGTTGTCATTCTTGTTTAGTGGAAATTTAAGTTAAGATGATTAAGTTGCTTTCTTTGCCTCAGTTTTGACATCTGAAGAATGAAAATAATATTTGCACTCCCACTGCCAGTAGGTCATGTGAAGGGAATTGAGACAATAGACACAAATAATGTGGTGGGGTTGGGGGGCAATGTCAAGGATTGGCCATTTGGTCAAACAGTTAAGATGCTGATTATGATGCCCGTGTCCCGTTTCAGAGGGCCCAAGTTTGAGTCTTGACTCCACTTGAGTCTACCTTTCTGCTAATGCAGACCCTGGGAGAAAGAAGGGATGGCTCAGGTAATTGAATTCCTGCCACCCAGGCAGGAGACCAGGAATGAATTTCCAGCTCCCTGCTTTGGCTCAGTTCAGCCTCAGTTATTGTGGGCATTTGAGGAGGGCCTCTCTCTGTCCCACTCTCCCATATTAATAAATCTGTAACTTTAAAATGTCAAAGCATTAAATAAGAGGACTCATTACTCTCTATCGTTTGGAATAAGTAGAGTTAATGTTTTGTGAGAATCTTCTATTTGGCTATCAGAGACTATGTATAATGCTACCCTGTGTAACTGTATTGCGTATGTCTATCTCTATTGTGAGAAAATAAAATAAAATAAAATAAAATAAAATAATTGCTTTCTATCTCTGGGATGCATAGTGATTTCTCATTTAGTTCTTCTGATAATTCTATGTGGCATATAGAGAAGGAAAGATTGAGTGCACATATACACACACACACATACACACATGCTTGAAAAAGCTTGTTACAGTTACATTAGCTTTTAAAAGGAAAACAGAAAATTTAGTGCCAGGGTTTCTAATTCCAATTTTGCTTTCTAATAACTTTACTCTCCTATCAGACAGAACATATTGCTTTAACATTGGTAGTCACAGACTAAATGTTTCTAGAGATTTATCTGCTTCTCAATAACTTAATGAACATGATAACTTATCTTCATTAATTACAGATTGCTATTGAATTTTAAATATGATGAGGCCTTGCTAAGAAAATGTATGCTCCAGAAGATGAGGGCTTTTAAATCTTACTGAAGAGAACAGACACATTAGTGTGTTGTGATCCTACTTTGTCCGTTTGTTGAAATAGATACAAAAAGATAGAGACTAGATCCAAACTCTGAACATTAGCTAAGATTTCTTACTCACTGAAAGGAAGCCCATATTACTCTCCTGTTTCCTATGACCAGTGTAACCTCCCCTCCCAACTGTTCATCGCAGCAATGTCACTACTGTGATTGTTAAGAGTGTCATCCGATAAGAGCATGCATACATTGATATAGTTCTCTCAAAAATATTCCCTTTAGGTTTCCAAGCCTTTGGGCTACAGTAACAGTTCTAAAGAGCATGAAAAAATGGAAAAATTTGATGTCTCTAGATTCAAATGGCATTTAAAAGATGGTTCTGAGAATGTGTGGCAAGAACAGGATATCAGTCATTGAGTCAGATCCTACGTTCTGTTCTCTAACCACGGGGTGTTGCCATCTCGCCCAGCAGATGTCTCCAAACAGAGAAGCACTAGAGATACCTCAGGCATTAAATGAGAGTGTTTCCAAAGAGCCAGGGCCACGAAGTCATCCATACTCAATGACTTGGCAGGAAGTAGAATCATCACCTCCTTTTAGAGTCACAATATGTCTGAAGTTGTGTTTATTCTAGTAAAATAAACAGTCATTAGCATGATTCACATTTTTTCCAGCTTTAGGAAAGGACAGATAATTTATTATTATCCTCCTCAAACGTTTACCTCATACTTTAGAGACCAAGTGTGTTTATATGAATAGCTATCATTTCTCCAACATTTACCAGGTGCCTGTCCTCTTGCTAAGCACAAATCTATGCCTTATTTAATTTAGCCACCACAGCAATCCTAGGAGTTAGGCATTATTCTTATCCTAAATTTATAGATAAGGAAATTAATTCTTAAACAGCTAAAGAAGCTTTCCTTCACTCAAACTGATTGGTTTTATTCATAAGTACTCCTTTATATTACCTCTGTATCCTGAAAAGTCTGTATTGATGGCTCCAAGAAGGACATGACAATGACAAATATTCATGCATTTAAATAGATTTACTTCATCTCTATAAATGTCCATCAGATGAAGACGTGAAGGCACACGTTGCCCTTTCATTGAAAAATCATGTTCATGCTTTAGCTTTTCCATGGACTCATATAACCTTGATATATTAATGAGTACAACTTCATAACATTTTCTCAGTACACATGAGGTATCATTCTGAGTGCACAATTGTGATAATAAATGAAAGCTTTAATGAAAGGTAAATTTGAACTTTTAAGGAAGAAAGTCTTTATTTTCTATTAAGTAAGATTATATCAAGAGCTTGATGAAAGCTTTCAGCGTGGACTGGAGAAATTGATATGGAAGACATTCTTAAACACCTAGCATCTCTGCCAATTAATGTGAGTAGGGTAAGAGCAGCATAGTTATTAAATGAATTTAATTGGAGAACACCAAGGTCTTCCTCTTCTACTTATACTTAGAAGCTTTGATTAGCTCAGATCAGTGTAGCACAGTCCCCATCAAGAAGCAGCTGTGAGCCAAGTACTGGGGATATAAAGATGATGGTACAATCTCTAACAGGAGGTATAAACACAGAAGTGGAGATAGAATTTGAAGCCATTGCTGAGAAAAGTTTCCCAGGCAAGATTATCCAGCTGGGATCAGGTAAAATAAATTCAGCCTTGATTTATTGTAAAGAAAAAAAAATTCTCTAATAAAATAATTTTCTCTAATTTTGGTTTTCTTCACTTAATTCCTTTATATCAGTTTGCTGGTTAAAATTAAGAGGAAAAGGCTCTCCATCAATTTCCTCTGGGATCAACAGCTGGAGGTTGGTCCATGTGCTCATGGTGGACTGTTTGGTACCACAGAGTTCTTGACTGACTTTCAAATAGTATTTTGAATCCTGGTAAGTTGGTGATTTACCAGAGTAAATTATCTAGAGCTGCAATATCTAATAAGTGGTTATTGAGCACTTGAGAGGTGGTGAGCATCAGTTTTAATTAATGTGCTCTAGGTATAAAATTCACATTGGATTTCACAGATTTGAAAAGGCAACATATAATATATCTTTAACATTTGTATATTAATTTATAATGATATAATACTATACCATATACATTAGATTAAGTAAAATATACTGTTAAAATTAATTTCCTTTCCTTTTTGTTAATTTTATAATGGTGAATATTTAAAATGCCCAGAACATTTAAAGTGATATATGAAAGAGGTCTTCAAAAACTTCATGGGGAATGCACATTATGAAAAACAGAACTGTACCTGGCTTTCAAATTTTTTTACACCAAAATAAGCCTACTTTTAAATTTATCTTTCTTTTTGTTTTTATTGAGTAGTGCTGATCTACCCTCAGTGATACAGACATTTCTTTTAACTATTTCTTATTTCTTTCATCTACTTGAAAAGCAGAGAGAGGGAGAGAGAGAGAGAGTGAGAGAAGGAGAGAAGACATCTTTCATCGATTGATGAGATACTTGGAAAAGTAGTAAAAGTAGATTTTAGAATTTTGGAAAATGGAGAGAGAGAGAAAATTAGCATAAAACTTTTTAAAATCTTTTTTTAGCCATGTTTTTGAAAATTGACCAAATCAAATTTTTCTCAAAATGAAAACAATGGGATTTTTGTGATGTTAACATCTCTTTAATTATGTTGATTCTAAAGTATATTCACCTTAAAGGGTTTTTAGAGATAGAGATTTCTGTCAGGGATCCATGCTCTGACCCTGTTTATCATCCGATGTGCATTCATGCTATTTTTTTAACCAGGAAATTGAAAGGGTAAAATAAATCGAAGTTTTGTTTGTTTTTATTTAAATGGTATATGTTTCTATAAGCATGATCCATTTTATTTATGTAAAAAATCATTAATTCAATAACTGGAATGAAATTTCCGATCTTTTGTGCTGTTAATCTTCACAGTAGATACCTGATTCTATGTGTTCCCTTTTCTCTAAAGTATTGTGTTTGTTTAATTTTGATCTAAAACCAAGGAAAAGCTTAATTTATGGATTTTAATGTTTGAAAGATTAATTTTATTTCTGCAGCTACTATTTAACATTGATGCTTTCCTTTGGTTTGCTCCAAAAATGTTTTCAAAACTTTTAAAAAACAGGATTTGAAATTGGCTGACAAAGAGTAACAAGGGACTGTTGGAGTGATAAATACAATGGAGAAACAATTACAATGATGTTAAGTAGGAAGCCTTTTATTATATTTGTTACCAAAGTAAACTTGTCATATATATTTTGTTTAAAAAAAGTCAACCTTTTACAGCTTGAAGTTGTTATGGGAATCATAATATGAATCAGTTGTTATATTTTAAATGTATTTCATCTCATTTATTATCAGTAATGTTGCCAGTAATAATTTTATAAGATGATATTAATTAGCACCTTTCCATTACCCACTGTGAATGCTTACTACTTCATGATCTCATCATCCTATAATCATGATTGTATTAGAAACGCTAGTAATTCAGGACTCTAAAGCCAATGAAAGGTTGCTATAGCTATAATTTTGTTCCTTAAACTTACCACTTTATAAATGTAGATGTTAAACCTATGATTCAGATGTATACAGTATTGCACTTTTGTCATTCCTTATACATTATATGTACCAAGAGCTAAAGTATATTAAAATAATAATTCTCCCACATAATGGTGACTTTTTGTGTTCATAAATATGATCCAAAATGTTCTTTGAATACAGATTTGTAAACAGTGTTGCACATCTTCAAAGCTTAAAATCCTAAATTTAATTTAAAAAATTAACATGACACCTACAATGTTTCTACAGGGTTTTCTCTTCAAATGTGGATAAATGCCAGAAGAAATGCTGCTGTCTTGTTGCTCCAGCTGTCTGGTTCCAGCTCGCTGAAATGAATAAGAGGACTCAGAACAGAACAAATAGAGGGATTGGGCCTGGGGAGTTTGTTTTAAATTTCAGTCACATTTAAATTGTGAGTGTTGCAAATAATTTCATCCACTTTCCTATGAAATGCTTGATTCTGCTACCCAAGGGTGCACCCATGGTCTGCTCAGCTTAAGTTGCCTGCTTTAATATGTGATCTGAAGTTGCTGAGCTGAACATCTGCACCAAAGCTCTAGTTATCTGTTTAGTTGAGACAGTTGGCTTGGTATTGTAATACTGCAATGGTGGGGGCAGTGTTGTAGCATATTGGATCCCATATCTTTGCTGGTTTGAGTCCCGGCTCTTTCACTTTCAATACTGCTCCCTACCAATGCCCCTGGGAAAGCAGTGGAAGATGGCATAAATATTCGGGCCCCTTCGCTCATGCAGGAAGATGAAGTTCCATGCTCCTGGCTTCTGTCTAGTCCAGTCCTAGATGTTGCAGTCATTTGGAGAGTGAACCAGTTGATGGAATATTTTCTCTCTCTCTTTCCCTTTCTCTCCCTGTACCCCCTGCCCCATAACTCTACCTTTCAAATAACTAAATAAATCTTTTTGTAAAAGACTGCAATGAAATTGCTTTTGACAAATAGGAACTATTTGGACAACAAATAGTTGATAAAAGCAAAATAAAGGATGTGAGTGTTAACCTGAGCATACTATAGGCCAAAGCAGGGAAAACTTAATCCAACACAAAAAAGTGAAGTGCTGAGACACTGGGTCTTTAGATTAATTTGCACATGATGGGAGCAGTCTGAACACACTTGTTTTCACCTGTATTACCCAAACAAGTCAGTTTTCTCAAGCATGTTATCTAATCCCAGGAAAATCCATCTGTCCTTTCATGGAACATTGTTAAAAGTCTTTTGTTTCTAGTTTTACTGTTTAAACACAGAAGTATTCATCTACACAAACTTTCAGATAACAGTGTTTGTTATAACGTCTTGTCCAAAATGCAAAGCAGGTGATATATTGCTTTGACAGTGTAGCCAATGCAAATAGTTACACACATTTCTGAAACAAGCATTATCGCCCCCTACAGATTTGATGTGCACAGGGCAGGTCCTTCATAAGTGAGACATCATAAGAGAGACAATGATTTTCAGGTGCATTATAATGTGTTCAATTCATTTAAGAATGCATGTACAAGTGGGTGGATAAGTCCAATACTTGTGTAACTTTAATCTTTATTATATATATTTGTCTTTCTTTCCAAGAAAGTGCCTAAAGATTGTACCAGATTAATAATTTTTCATTCTCCCCCCTTTATTTGTCATTTTTCTGAAAATTTCAGTTTAGTGAGCCATATATAAATTGACTGCATCTTGTCACATTTTATGATCAAGACATTTTATAGATATACTCAATTACATAAAATATTTGTAAATAAAATCTTTTTAGAAGATTTGTTAATATTTTAAGATTATTATTTGAAAGATAGAGTTACAGAGAGAGAGGAGGAGAGCCAGAGAGACCTTCCATCTGCTGGTTTACTCCCCAAATGGCTGCAGCTAGTAGGTTGAAGCCAGGAGCCATGAGCTTCAGCAGGGTCTCCAATGTGGATGCAGGGGCCCAGAGACTCATGCCATCTTCTTCTGCTTTCCCAGGCAAATTAACAGGGAGCTGGATCGGAACTGAAGTAGCCAGGACTGGAACCCATACCTGTATGGGATGCCAGCACTGCAGGCCACAGCTTAACCCGCTATGCCACAGTGCAGCCTCACGAGTATACATTCTAATCAAATAATATAATTTTAGAGAATGGATTATTTTTCTATGTACTATGCATGATTATAAGCAATGGAAATATAAGTATAATGTGCATGTATTTTATACTAATAATACTAAATACCTATTTAAAATTTTATCATGTTGGCATCAATATAAATGTGAGATGTTTTTAAAATTTATTTATTTATTATTTGAGAAGCATAGAGGGAGAGATAGATTGACATAGGTAGAGATGGAGAGAGAGAGTGAGGAAGAGAGACAGAGAAAACACAAGTGAAATCTCCCAATTGTTGATTCACTCCCCAAATGTTTAACAGTTGTGTCTAGACCAGATCAAAGTCTGGAACAAGCAACTTTACCTGTGTCTCCTGTGCTGGTGGCAGGTGTTCAGCTAGCCAACACCTGGTGCCTCAAACATACACATTAGCAGGAGAATGGAATTGGGAACAGAGACAGGACTCAAACCCAGACATTCTGATTTTGGATACAGGCATCACAAGTGGGATTTTCACTGCTATGCCAAATGCCCACTCCCATATGACATATCTTAAAATAGTATACCATAATTAAAAGTGTAGAATTTTCAAGTCAGTGAAGATTTATTAGTGTTGACTCTGTGAAACAATCTGACAACTGAAATTTAAATTTCAAATATTATCTATTGCATCATGGCTAAGCACAATTCTTAGACTTTTACTATTTTTATAGAAAACTTACACTTAAAATTAACAATTCTAATAGAACTTTGATTCTTGGGGTTGATGGAGATGTTGTAGCATGATAAAGAAAGCATTAGACTCAGAAGGTATAAGTTCAAGTTCTAGTAATAGTATCTTTCCATGGAGACATTGTTGGAGAATCCCAGTTCATTTTCAACAAAATGGGGAGACGTGGGCTTCTTTGGGAGGGTAAATATGTATT